>NC_037669.1:31498806-31798806 GCF_003255815.1 Theropithecus gelada | reverse complement strand
ATGTAAGTTAAAACTAAGATACAGTTTAGAAAACTTTCACATATTACGCACAAGAACAAGCTATGAGTGTTGTTATTTTACTATTCGCAAAATTTATAGTCCTAACGTCTCTTCTAAGGGACAAATATCAAGCATTTCACAAGAGGTTACATGTCATCTTGCTCTATGCTAGCATGGAAATAAATGAGAGTTGGGAAAACAGGAAATAAATATTCTAAGTTATCAGGGAATGTTGCCAAGGCATCATAGGAGTATCACTAGTTATTTTGGTTTCTCAACCAAGACCTGAGATACAAGGTCAGTGGGTGGTGTCTAGGACAACAAAGAGAAAATGAGGAATCTCTTGGAAAGGGCTCTCCCCTTGCTCTGTCTCCCCTTTATTCTTCACTCGGTAGGCCAGATCCTCTGGAGGCAGAATGCAGCCACCACTGTATTTACACTTTGGTACAAGAGAGGTTTCTCGTATGTAAGCACAGTGCTCCATGGAGCCATAGAGATAGCTGGCAGCACTCTGCAGTTTTCTGGGCAGTAGCTTGATAGACTGGAGAAAGCCTGAACTAGGAGCCAAAAGTTTTGATGTTAGATGCACAGTCATCACAAGTAACAGCAAATCAATTTTTAGCAAGTTACTTAAATCTTTCTATCTTGGTTAATTTATTGTTTTACATTCTAAAAATTGAGATATAATTCATATACTATCATATCCACCCTTTATGAAGTGTGGAATTCGATGATATTTAGTACTTTCACAAAGTTGTGTAACCATCACTGCTATCTTATTCCAGAACATTGTCATCATTCCAAAACAAAACAAAACTAAACAAAACACCCATATCCATGAGCAGTCACTCCTTACTCTTCCCTCCTCCCAGAACCCAGGAACCACTAATGTACGTTCTGTCTCTATAGACTTGACTATTCCACACATTTCATATAAATGTAATTATATGATATGTGATCTCTTGTGTCTGTCTCCTTTCACTTAGCATAATGTTTTCAAGGTTCATTCATGGTGTTACATGCATCAAAATTTTATTTCTTTTTATGGGCAGTAATACTCAATTGTAGCTTATTGTTTAGTCACTCATTCATCTGGTCATCCATCATTCACCTACTCTTCATTGAATACCTATTATGAACCAGCTTTGTCCTAGGCTCTTGGGACACATTTATTCATATTTGTGACATGAATGAATAAAGGTACAAATTGATTAACTAATGAATAAAGATAAATATGAGATCTTCATGTCCCCTCAGTTAAAAATATTGGGTGAAGAGATTGTTTATGAGCTTTTAAAATTTTGAGGTCTTTGTTTCCAAAGGAGACCTGAGTTCTTGTTTAATTTCTGCGTCTACTTAGCCCTTGGAACTTAGATTAGAGGAGGGAGGGAGGCCTGCTTCATGAACCCCAGAACTGTGGCTTATTTCAATGTGGCCCTGTGCTCAGAAGGGCTTATGCTTGTTTTAACACTCTGTTGTGACTGTCTTGAAATTCTTAATAACTTTTGAACAAGGCGCCTTGTATTTCATTTTCCACTGGGCCCTGTAATTTATGTAGCCAGTTCTGAAGGGAACAAATATTTATTAAGTGTCTACTCTGTATTGGCCATTTAATTTGACCCCACAGCCCATGTTGTTTAACAAGTCATGTTTCGCTATTTTAAAAATGAGAATATTACATTTAATATTATTTAAGATCTCTTCTATATCTAAATTTCACTAATTATAAGGCATGCAAAATGATCTATGAAGGCCATATATTATACTTGTACCAGCTGATTCATCTTTTCAAGACTGATCTTAATTGTCATAACTTCCCGGAAATCTTCCTTGATTCTTTCCCCAACCAAATTTAGTATGCTTTCTTTTATGTTCTCATACTCCCTCAGTGTTATTAACAGAGCTTTTTATAAAACTGGATTTTATGAAGTAAAAATAGTTGCTGTCTCTCCCACTGCATTTTATGCCCCCTTTAAATCAGGTACTGTGTCTTAGTTAACATGTAACTTGCAAAATGCTTCTTAAAACAAGCAGGATTAAAGAGTCCAATAATAAAAATGAAAATTCAGAAATGCCAGTTCGTGACGTTATTAGAGATGGGAAAAGCTAGGGCAAACACATAATCTACAACAGAGTCACTGGAATATAGAAACTAAAGACATACAATGAGAAAAGAAATTAGGACATTTTCCCAAGTAAACTTAACTTAAAAGAACTATAGTTTTAAAATGATATATGCATAATAGTATAGGAATTTAATAAACAAAAAGTAATACAAAAGTAATACCTCTCCATAATTTAAAAATAATCAAAAGACACAGAGGGTATAAAATAAAAATTTCTTTTCGTGTAATTTCCCAGTCTCATTTTCCAAAGATATGCTCACTAAGAGTTTCCTGGCCTGGCATGGTGGCTCATGTCTGTAATCCCAGCACTTTGGGAAGCTAAGGCAGGCAGAAACTTGAGCCCAGGAATTCAACACTAGCTGGGGAAGCATGGCAAAACCCCATCTCTACAGAAAATTGCAAAAACTAGGTGGGCATGATGGTGCATGCCTGTAGTCCCAGCTACTTGGGAGGTTGAAGTGAGAGGATTACCTGAGCCCAGGGAGGTTGAGGCTGCAGTGAGCTGTGATTGTGCCACTGTACTCCAGGCTGGGTAACAGAGTAAGACCCTATCTCAAAAAAAAAAAAAAAAAAAAAGGTTTCTCGAGTATTCTCCTAAGAATGCTTTATGAGGAGTATATTTATACAATCTTATTATTGCACAAATAGGATTCTGTTTATATTTCTGTATAGTTATTTTCCTTGCCTTTCACTTAGTAATATTTCTTAGACCTCCTCCCATATTGGTACCTCTAGATCTCCCTCATTCATTTTCAGGAGTGCATAGTACTCTATGATATGTATTGAACACAGTTAAATAAAGCAGTCCTTTCTGATGAATACATAACGTTGTTTTCAGTTTCTGTAAATTACAGAAAAGCACAATAGATATCTTCACATAGGAATATATTCATAGTATAAATTTCCAGCAGTGAAACTGCTGGAAGTCTCTATAATTTGATTTTAAGACAAACTTAATTCAGTACCCAACCTGATGTCTTTGAGACAATTTCACATTTAGTTGTTTATTCCTGTCCCTCACCTTCCTTTAGAATTTTTTTTTTTTTTCTGATTGGTATGACATATTTCTAGTGTATTTCTAGCTTTCAAAAAATAATTTATAGAAAATCAGTCTATATTTTTAAGACCAGTTGAAGCTGTCTACCTCACCAATGTGAAGAATTGAAGTAGAATTTAATTTTCTCTTCTAATATTTTTTCTAGTATTAAATTCAAAGACTACTATTTCTCTTTTATTTACAGCAGTCTGTGTTCAAATTGTGCTGACACCATGATAGATTTCAGAGTAATTTTTTTGACTATGTGGGCTTCTCCCATTATAATAAGAGTACCAGCTTCTTAATGTCTGTGATATGATTTGGCTGTGTCCCCACCCAAATCTCATCTTGAATTGTAGTTCCCATAATCCACAGGTGTCATGGGAGGGATCCAATGGGAGGTAATGGAATCATGGGGGTGGTTTCCCCCATGCTGTTCTTGTGATAGTGAGTTCTCACAAGGTCTGATGGTTTTATAAGAGACTTCTTGCTTCACTTGGCTCTCATTTTTCTCCTCGCTGCTGCCATGTGAAGAAGGAAGTGTTTGCTTCCTCTTCTGCCATGATTGTAAGTTTCCTAGAGCCTCCCTAGCCATGCTGAACTATGAGTCAATTAAACCTCTTTCTTTCACAAATTACCCAGTCTTGGGTATGTCTTTATTAGCATCATGAGAGTGGACTCATACAGCCTGTCTCCATGTGAGCTCACCTTCTTGGCCCTCATATGAGGCCCAAACAACACTCCTTTGCGTAGTATAAATTCAGCACATATTTTGAAATTGATTGTATTGGAAACATCAAAGATGCCAGATCCTAGAATTGTTCAGATTAAAGAGAAAATAACGTTTTATTTTATTTTATTTTTATTAGAGACAGGTTCCGGCCCTGTCATGCAGGCTTGAGGACAGTGGCATGATCATAACTCCCTGCAGCCTTGGCCTTCTGGGCTCAAGTGATCCTCCTGCCTCGGCCTCCCAAAGTGTTGGGATTACAGGTAAGATCCACTGCACCTGACTGAAAATATTTTAAATAAATGCTTTAATAATTTCATTGCAGTTTTGTGGCCCAGGTAATTTTCACTTAATCTTACTTGATTACAGAAAGCAGTCTGAAAAGTAAACACAAGGAAGCCTAGAACATACTGAAATTTTCCTATACAGATGATTTGAGTTTTAAATATTTTTAGGTCTTATTTCCTTGCTTTCTTCAGAATGATGGTAAAAACTGACTTTTTAAACATCTTTTGAGGAATTGGAACACTCTCAGATTTAAAATGTTCCCTGATTCTTTTTATTCTCTTTTTTTAAGATAGAAAATTTGGGAGTAAATTATAAGGGCCAAGGTTTTAGAAGTTCACTTTGTTTTCTATTCCTCTACAATTGTTTTTCAAATTTTTCAAATTTTAATTTTTTGACACAGGGTCTCACTGTACCACCCAGGATGGAGTGCAGTGGCATAATCTTGGCTCACTGCAGCCTCAACCTCCTGGGCTTAAGGAATCCTCTCACCTCAGCCTCCCAGATAGCTGGGACTACTAGCGTACACCATTACACTTAGCTAATGTTCTTATGTTTTTATAGAGATGGTTGTCTCACTTATAATGCCAAGGTTGGCCTCAAACTCTTGGGCTCAAGCGATCCTTCCACAGTGGCCTCCCATAGGGCTGTGATTACAGTCACAAACCACTGCACCCTGCTCTATTCTTCTACAATTAGTAATCACAACTGAGTAGCTTTCAGCAAATCACTTCATTTCTCTGAGGCTTGGTTGTTCTGTTGTCTGCAAAGTTAAGAGGATCTTAAATATCTATCCAGTTCTAAAATGGGATGACATCAAAGTGGGAGTGATGGTGGAGTAGGGTTGTGGAAGTTGCTTGTAAACATATTTAGCAGATTTACAGAAGTCAAATAAAGCAATGAAAAAATTCCACATATAGGAAGAATTTAAAAAGACACAGATGGTAGCAAAAATAGAACCGAGGGATTTTTTGCCTTTGTCTCATGACAGACTGTCTAATGGAATCCTTACACGTGGATTGAATTGCTTTCAAGTAAGGCAGTCAACAAGAATATGAAGCAAAAATTCTGTGGCAATGGCTGGGCCTGTAGTTACTCAGTGTCTGAGATGAGAATTAGGAAAGTGAGATGGTCTATAACCCACAATAACTACCCTGTGTGTGTGTGTGTGCACGCACGCGCGCGTGTGTGTGTGCGTGTGTGTCTGCCTAAATAGAACTTAAACTATTCAAAGTTCCACATCTTTGCTTTTCATTTGTTAATTTCTTTAGCATCTGCTATTCATTAGGCACTGGTGATATGTGGTCAGTGGGGGAAATAGATACTGAGTAAATAATCACGTCAACACATAGATAATGACATATTGTGGCAATGCTAAGAATGACAATAAGCATAATGAGAAACTAAAGCAGGGTCACTCATTTAGATTATGGAATCAATGAAAGTCTTCTTTGAGGGAATCACATTTAGCTAAGACATGAGGCATGACCAGAAGGTAGTCAGGAAAAGAAGATTTTAGGTAAAGGGGTAGACTAATCCTGAGCTAGAAAAGAGTTAGGGGAAGTTTAAAAACAAACAAAACCGGTCGTATCAATAACCTAAAGTAGAGCAATAGGGAATAACACTAGAAGGCCTTGTAGATCTTGATAAGAATTTTTCATTTTATGATTGTATATCTTACTATTTGAGGATGTTACACAATGTGATTGTGTTTTTAAAATCTACTGCCTGGACCAGGCACAGTGGCTCATGCTTGTAATCCCAGCACTTTGGGAGGTCAAGGCGGGTGGATTACTTGAGGTCAGGAGTTTGAGAATAGCCTGGCCAACATGGCAAGACCCTGTCTCTGCTAAAAATACCAAAAAAAAAATTAGCCAGATGCATGCCTGTAATCCCAGCTACTCAGGTGGCTGAGGCACAAGAATTGCTTGAATCCGGGAGGCAGAGGTTGCAGTGAGCCAAGATCATGCCATTGCACTTCAGCATGGACGACAGAGCGAGAGTCTGTCTGAAAAACAATAAAAAATAAAAAAAATCTCCTCCTGGCTATTCTGTGGAGAATCTGTTAGAAGCGAACAAATGTGGATTCAGAGATTGGTTTAAGGAGATAGAGAGAATTACCAGAATTAGGGAAGGGATAACATCAGGATGATAGTGGCTTGAATTAGGTAACAGCAAAGGAGCTGGAGAAAAGTGGTTAGATTCTGGACATATTTTGAGGGCAGAATCAGCAAGACAGTGTCTTAATATTTCGGGAATTTTGTTTGCTTGTTTCTTTTTAAGTTGCATTTACTTTGTCTTCACCACATCTAGTAAAAATGAAAAGGCATTTTTCTATTTCTCTCTTCTGCTAAAGAAAACAGGTCTTGGCTGGATGTGGTGGCTCATGCCTATAATCCCAGCACTTTGGGGAGCCGAGTCAGGCGGACACCTGAGGTCAGGAGTTTGAGACCAGCCTGGCTGACATCGTGAAACCCCGTCTCTACTAAAAATACACAAAATTAGCCGGGCGTTGTGGCAGTCACCTGAAATCCTAGCTACTCAGGAGGCTGAGGCAGGAGAGTCACTTGAACTCGGAGGGCGGAGGTTGCAGTGAGCCGAGATCGCACCACTGTACTCCAGCCTGGGCAACAAAGTGAGACTCCATCTCAAAACAAACAAACAAACAAACAAACAAAACAAAAATTAGATGGGTGGGGTGGCACTCAGACACCTATAATCCCAACTGCTGGGGAGGTGGAGGCAGGAAAATCGCTTGATCCCGGGAGGCGGAGGTTGCAGCGAGCCTAGATCACATCATTGCACTCCAGCCTGGGCAACAGAGCAAGACTCCGTCTCAAAAACAAAAACCAAAAAAAAACCTACCCAGGTCTTTACTTATGAAAAGTAGGTAAACTGAGGCATGTGGAATAATTATCCAAAAGGAGGAGGAGCTCCAAGGATTAGAGGAGGCAGTGTGGGTGGGAAAGAGAGTGGGATTTCCAAAGACTTGAAGATGTATGGAAGTGAAATTGTTTACCAAATGCCTATTTACTTTCAAATAAATATTGTAGGGACCTAGTTCTGCTCCCATGTGACAGCGTTGTGGAGGACTGTGTGGAGGACTGTGTGGAGGACTGTGTGGAGACTCTTAATGAAAGATCCTCAACTCAGACTTACCACAGAAAGAACAGAAGCAACTATATTCAAATGGACCATGGGGCTTGGACAATGTGCACTTTGGTGACGACTGAAATTTCCAGTTAGGGTACATCCTCTCCTTGGCCATCTCCACTCTTGTATCATTTTTGGGAGGAAAAGGAGCTCTTAAACATTACTGAAATGCAGCTTCCCATGACTAAAGGGTACAGACTTAAGCATACCTATCTTATTTCTTAAAATAAAGAAATGTAACTCTGAGGGTCAAGGAACTTCTTTTATTTACGTACCTTTTAATTATGGCACCTTAAACAATAACTAGACATTAGTTGTTACCACTCATGATGATAGTGGTGGAGAACTGGTAGATTTGAGAATATTTTGCAGTCAAATGCTCAGCCACTGAGTTATACCCCCGATTTTAGAATATTTTGGAAATTTTGAGACAATGCCCTTGGAGTGAACATAAAAACAGCTGGAGAGCATGTGATCCTCTTCACATCTGAAAGCCATTAAAGACAACAGTGGCAGAACAGATGGTTCCACCCCTCAGCTAAATGCTGGAGGCCCTGCTTTGCATGCTAGCTCCAGTACCAGACCAAAGTGAGCAGGCCTCGGGCAAAGATGAGAATGGTAAGGGTCGATCAAATGCCTTACCATTCATGAATCAGAGAGAAATTCCACAGCTCAGGTGTGTATCATGGCCCAGGTGGATCCAATCTAATCACTTTAGCCTTATAAAGCAATTTAGGACACAGTGAAATCTTCACTGTGATTCATTTTTATGGCAATATGAATTATTTAACCTTTCTGGAGGGCAGATCTAGTGGTATCTATAAATAACCTTCAGGAAGCAAGATGGCCAAATAGCACCCTCCAGCAATTGTCCCCCCTGTAGGAACACCAAATTTGAACAATTATCCACATAAGAAAGCATCTATAAGACCCCAGAATCAGGTGAGTGATCACAGTAGGTGGTTTTAACTTCATACCACTGAAAGAGGCACTGAAGAAGATAGGAAAGACAGTCTTGAATTGCCAACACCACCCCTCCCCTATCCCACAGCAGCAGCCACATGGCCCAGGGAAAGAATCTGCGTGTTGCGGGAGGGAGAGTGCAGTGATTGCGGGACTTTGCATTGGAACTCAGTGCTGCCTTTCACAGTGGAAAGTAAAGCAGGGCAGACATCGGCAAGTGCCCATGGAGGGAGCATTTAGACCAGCCCTAGTCAGAGGGGAATCATGCATCCCAGTGATTGGAACCTGAGTTCTGGAAAGTATTGCCTCTGGGCTAAAGTGGTCTGGGGTCCTAAATAAACTTGAAAGGCAGTCTAGGCCACAAGGACTGAAATTCCTCGGCAAGTCCCAGTGCTGTACTTGCCAGTAGACTTGGGGTGCACGCAGCCTAGTGAGACACCAGCTGGGATGACAAGGGAGTGCTTGAGTTACCCCTCCCCCAATTCCAGGCAGCACAGCTCACAGCTCTGAGGGAGATTCCTTCCTTCTGCTTGAGGAAGGAGAGGGGAGACTAAAGAGGACTTTATCTTGAAACTTGGATAGTGGCTCAGCCACAGTAGGTTAGAGCACCAGGCAGAGTCCTGAGGCCCCCATTCCAGGTTCTAGCTCCCAGATGACATTTCTACACATACCCTGGGACAGAAGGGAGCCCACTGCCTAGAAGGAAGAATCCAGTTCTGGAAGGATTCATCACCTGCTGACTAAAGAGTCCTTGGACCTTGAATAAACATCAGTGGTAGCCAGGCAGTATTTGCTGCAGGCCTTGGATGAGACCTAGTGCCATGCTGACTTCAGGTGAGACCCAGCACATTCCCAGCTGTGGTGGCTATGGGGAGGGACTCTTTCTGCCTGAAAACAGGAGAGGAGAGTGTAAAGGGAGCTTTGCCTTGCCCTTGGCTATCAGCTCGGCCACAGTGGGGGCAGAGCACCAAGTGGGCTCTTAGGGTTCCTAATTCCATGCCTTGGCACCCTGGACCAGAGGAGAGTCCACTGCCCTGAAGGGAGAGACCCAGATCTAGCAGTATTCACCATAAGCTGACTGAAGAGCTCTCGGGCCTTAAGTGAACGTCCGTAGTAGCCAGGCAGCATTTGCTGCAAGCCTGGGGCAGTGGTGGCCATGGGAAGAGTCTCCTCTGCTTGAGGAAAGGGGAGGGAAGAGTAGAAATGACTCTGTCTTATGGTTTTGGAGAGAGCTTAGACACCGTAGAATAGAGTGCCAGGTAGATTCCTAAGGTTCCTGATCCTGGGCCCTGGCTCAAAGACAGCATTTCTGGACCTGGCCTGGGTGGGGTGGGGAAAGTATGCTCCCTGAAGGCAAGGCCACAAGCTGGGCTGGATTGGGCACCTGCTGATTGTAGAGCCCTTGGGCTTTGAGGGAACATCCTAGGCAGTGGTCATCATGGGCCTTGGGCAAGACCCAGTGCTGTGCTGGCTTTGGGTCTGACTCAGTGTAGTCCCAGTGTTGGTGGCCACAGGGGTGCTTGTCACCCTACCCTCAGCTATAGATAACCTTCAAATATTCACATCCTTCCTTCTTTTCATTGGATTTCTTGTACACAGAAATAAATTAATCATAATCTTGGTTTAGTACATACTCATGGCCTGCATTCGTTTGCTTATTTGTTTCTGATTAAACCTTAGAAAATACCAACCAAAGTGAATGCTCAGATTTTTTTGTTTATTTAGTTTTTTCTTTTTTTCTTCTTTTTTTTTTTTTTAAATTTGAGACAGGGTCTTGTTTGGTCACCCAGGATGGAGTGTAGTAGCATGATCATGGCTCACTAGAGCTTCAAATTCCTGGACTCAAACGATCCTTTCACCTCAGACTCCTGAGTAGTTGGGAACACAGATGTGTGCCACTACACTTGGCTAATTTAAAATTTTTTCTGTAGGGATGGAGGTCTCCTTATGTTGCCCAGGCTGGTCTTGAACTTCTGGGTTCAAATGATTCTTCCACCTTGGCCTCCCAAAGTGCTGGGATTATAGACATGAGCCACCATGCCTGGTGCTCAGATCTTGATGATAACTGATATCTAATTGTAAGTTCTCCACATTTCATCCCTATGCCTCCTTCCTATCTGAGCTAATGTGAATCTCATATTCATTATCTCGTGCTTTCTCTTTAATATAAGAAAGGATATACATACATATCAGAATTATGAAATGATTCAGAAATGAGGGAGAAATAAAGTATTTCCAAAGCAAGCAAAAACTGAAGATACTTGTCACCACTAGACCGGTCTTACAAGAAATACTGAAGGGAGTCCTGCATCTGGAAGCAAAAAGATGATAATCACCATCATGAAAACATGTAAAAGTATAAAAATCATTAGTAGAGCATATATACAAACGTTGTATGTTTTTACTCATACGTGAAAGCTAAAAAAGTTGACCTCATGGAAGTAGAGAGGAGAATGATGGTTACCAGAGGCTGGGAAGGCTGGTTAAGGGGTGGAAGGGATGAAGAGGGGTTGGTTAATGGGTACAAAAATATAGTTAGGTAGAAAGAAGTTCTAGTGTTTGAGAACACCGTAGGGTGACTATAGTTAACAATAACTTACTGGATATTTCAAAGTATCTAGGAAAGAAGATTTCAAATGTTCCCAGCACAAAGAAATGACAAATATATGAGGCAATGGATATCCTAATTACCCTGAGTTGATCATTACACATGGTGTGCATGTATCAAAATATCACGTGTACCCCATAAATATGTATAATTATAATGTATCACTGATGAAATTTAGAATGTAAAAAAAGATAAAGCATATTTAACATGTGGCTATAAAATAGCATTTTATAACCATTTCATTAAAAGCAAAAAAGTCTGACAACAGATCCACAGCATTGCTTATACACTATTGGGAAGATTGAGTTGGTGTAACAAGTCTGGAAAACAGTTTTGCATTATCTCTAAAAGGTAAGCATTTATCTACCCCATGATGAGATGCCTATACAATGCTGCCTCAACAAAGATACTTTTGAGAATAAAATGGGAGCACTAACAGTGTGAGTCCTCGGATAAGAAAGTGTAAACTGAGACTGAAATGGGAAAACGGAATCATCTTGTCATTTACCTAAGACCCAGAAAGTCCACCCACAGGAGGCAAACCATTGCATCTGCTGACAGGGGTCCTGTATAGGAGTGTTCATAGCAGGGTGTGTGAACACAGTCTTGCACGTAGCCTTTCACCCAGCAGACACCATATATAGAAATTTATTATAACAAAAGAATATTGGTTAAGAACAAACATTCACCTACGGTATAATTCATCAAACTATTTTTATAATTCTGAAAATCTGGAAACTATCTAAATATTGATAATTCATACTTGATTAAATCATTGTGACACAATAATAAAACATTACCAAAAGTTAGTGAAGATAATAATACAGAGAAATATTTATGGAAAATGTTTACAGTATACAAGGGGAAAAGCAGATTACATATCAGAATGCTTACCATGGCACCATTTTTATAAAATGAATACATATATTAAAAAGAGACTAGGAGGATACGTTTTACAGCATTAATACTAGATATTGGTGGTTTTCTGGGAAATGTTTAATTTTTTAATTTACTTCTCTATATTACTATATTTGTCTACAATAATCATGTATTTTTAAAAAAGTTTTAAAAGTGAAAAATAAATTTGATTGCACCAGAACACTGTTGAGGTTGGAGGTTGTTCTGTTATGATTGTCTTCATTACATGTCATTTTATGTCCAGAGTATCTGAAATAGGCAGCTTCCCTTGCACTACACTCACCTCATCAAACAGAAGTCTCTACTGCATCTGCGAAAGGTTCTTTTCCTTCGTCAAAACACAGTGCTCAGGTGGCCACAAGCACATGTCAGTTCACTGTCATAGTCTGGCTCCCGAGTTGCAATAATTCAGCAACCTACTGAGCAGCTCCTAATGCCTCAAGTGCTGTGAAGAGAGTATGAAGAGACTACTAGTTGTGTGGATGAATAGTTCTGAAAGGTATATATTAAACCTTTCAAGATCTTTGGAGCTTGGTTCCTTATTAGAGGAGAGACATTTACCTGAGGAGTTGGAGTAAATCTTTTGTGGTCAGAAAAGAGATACAATGAACTTCCTGGGGTCAAAGGGCAACCATATTACTATAACAGCAGGAGTCTCTTTCTTGGTCAGTCTCTAAATGGAGAGTGGTCTTTATTTCTGATAAGGCAAGCTGAGTGTTCAGGGCTATTCTATGAGATTTTCAGGGTTATGAAAACCCAGAGTATGCCTATTTCTAAGCAGGAACAAAATTAAGAGGCTAGGCCTCCACTTCCTAGTAGCTGACTACCTGTAACATTTCTGAGCTGCTGATAAGATCCAAGGGCAATTTGAACCCCCTGCTCCCAGTCAGGCTCCCCATGCCCATGGAGTCTCTACAGCACTTGTTGTGGTATCAGAATTCCATTCCAAAATTCTGAGGGGGCTTTGGTTGGATAGAATCTGCCATGTGAAGATCATGGACTTCACAATATGGGGGTGGTGAGAACCAAAGAATTATCATTTCCAAGATTTCTCAGGAACTCAGTTTTGTATTGCTCAGTTGGCTAAAGACAAGGGCCAAACAAAAATACTCAGGGCACAGAGCCCTGGTGATGATAGCTTGTCCAATTTTGGCACGGCAGTAACTGCTATTTATTGGCCGCTGTTTATAGGGTTAGACACCATATGAACTAAGCACATAATATATATTATTATCTCATGTAAGTCTGAACAACCCTGCAAGGTAAGCTATTACCATTACTACTTTACAGCTGAGAAAATGGCATTTCAGAAAAGTCAAATAACTTTCCAAAGTCCACACAATTAGTAAAGAAATTGGAACTGAGGAACATCTGAATCCAAAATCTGCACTCTCATTCCCTATAGTGCATGGCTTCCCATGTACATATGTCAGAGCAGTTAAATCTTTCTTCTTTGTTTTAAATGGAAAATGTCTTACAGCAAAACCATTTTGTTCTTTATGGCCTCTAAAATAATCCTGACTGGAAGATATCTGCCAATTATGTAACCAACTATGAGTGGTGCTTCCTTAATTGTTAGTTGAACAAATGACTACCTAGTTCCCATAGAGAGCATATTATTACACCTTCTCAGAAGGCAGACTAATAAGGAGTTCTATTAGAGTCTATAGTCTTTTCTTCAAAGGAACTCCTAATCTGATGCCAGGAATCTGATAGAACCTTGAGCAACAGGCATAATTTGTTGTTTAGCAGAGACCTCTTTGACCAGGAATGGGGAGCACTGTTTTTTCCATTGCCTTGATAAAAATACCTGCAGTGACAATTGGAAAAAGTAAAACTCAGGGATTTGATGTTTGAACCTGGCACTCCTTTCTCACCAATATGATTCCAACAAGGAGAAGAACATAATATAGTGCTCATCATTTCACTTATCTACCCATGATCTTGCAATGTTTTCCCTCTGCCAACAAGGAAAGAAGATGGAGCTATTCCTTTACTGAGCACCTCCTATGTGTCTGATGGGTGCTTTCCCATAAGTTATTCTTTTACTCTTTAAAGCAGGGTTATGCAATCTTTTGTCTTCCCTAGGCCATATTGTCTTGGGCCACACATAAAATACACTGACACTAATGATAGCTGATGAGCTAAAAAAAAAAAAAACAAAACTGCAAAACAAATCTCATAATGTTTTAAGAAAGTTTATGAATTGTGTTGGGCTGCATTCAAAGCTATCCTGGGCCTCATGAGGCTTGCAGGCTTCAGGTTGGACAAGCTTGCTTTAAAGCATCCCTGTGTGGTAGGTTTAGCTATTCCAATCTTACTGCATCATCTTTTTTCAGAAATGCATCTCTCTTTTCAGAGAGAAAGAATAAAAGATAGATAGATGGGAGAAGTAAACAGGAGAAGAGACAAAGTGTCTTTATAAGGGTCTTCTTTTCACTTAGGGAATATCAAATTAATGTCATTTAAAATAATATTGACACATGCTTTCTCCTCTTGGACTTTTCTATCTTTAGAGGACAAAGGTCTTGGTGTTAAATAGCAGACTGACACACACAAGTTCCAGACTCTGCTTCTGACCTGGGCTAATTTATCCCTCTTAGTTTTTGGTCATAGGAAGGTAGTCATGCCGATATACCCCCATGGCATTCATAGGAAACAACATGACATCTATCCAAACTACTGCTTTGAAATAACATTAAAAAGAAAATAGCATAATGTTTTTTTCCATTCACTAGTTTCTGTGACTGAGTTTCTTTCCTTTGTCTTTTAAGCACATTTAGGGCTGAAAAGTCCTACCAATTCTCCTCCTGGAAACTAGTAACCCTCTTGGGTCAGAGCACATGAGACAATCATCTTGGTTAAAGTGAGGAGACTATTTATGGCCAGGAGGCTTGACCTGTTTCCAATTCATGCTCCCATTCCAGTCTTTGCCAGATTGGAGGATTTCTTACCATCTATTTCTAATATATTTACTGAAAAATTCACTGTTTTATTCTCTAAGGTTTATTTTGGGGGACTACAACGTCTATGTTTATTTAAAAACTGTAGAAAACAATTTGGTGTATCTTCAACTTGGTGTTCTATTTTAGGGAAACATGCAATCGGGTCGGATTCACCCCAGAATAGACTGGGTAGGCTGCCAGAGACTCGACCCCGGGGTGGTCGTCCTTTCTTCTTGGCCCTGGCTGTGGAATGCCTCCCCTATCTCCCACGTGTCCTCTTTGAGGTGAGGTGGACCAGAAGGAAAAAAAGGAAAAAGGCAGGTCAGAAGCAGAGCCCCAGAGAACATAGAAGAGAAAGCCTAGAGTAGCCCAGGCTACCAGCCATGTCTTCGAAAATGGTAGAAGCAGATTCAGCCCTCCAATTCTAGCTTGAAAGGGTTCTCATCTGCAGCAAGTGCCAGGCCACAGTCACACACCATAAGTCAGGAAAAGGGTCTGTGAATGTTATGATGGAGAGATCATTCATTTTCAGCATTTGAAACTCAAGTGCAAAAAAATATCCAAAGAGAAAGGAGAATCTCTCACTTATGAGTTCCATTTGATTGATTGATTTATTTATTTATTTTTGAGACGGAGTCTCGCTGTGTCTCCCAGGCTGGAGTGCAGTGGCCTGATCTCGGCTCACTGCAAGCTCCGCCTCCCGGGTTCACGCCATTCTCCCGCCTCAGCCTCCCAAGTAGCTGGGACTACAGGAGCCTGCCACCACGCCCAGCTAGTTTTTTGTGTTTTTAGTAGAGACAGGGTTTCACCATGTTAGCCAGGATAGTCTCGATCGCCTGACCTCGTGATCCACCCGCCTCGGCCTCCCAAAGTGCTGGGATTACAGGCTTGAGCCACCGCGCCCGGCCTGAGTTCCATTTGATTTAAAGTTAACTGTTCTCTAAAGAAATTCCGATCAAATAGCATGCTAGAGAACACACAGCAAATACTCCCGAATGGCGAATTATTAAACTTTTTAAACAGGGAACACATTCACCTTCAGTAACTTGAAAGCATGAGGAGAGAAATTATAAGCTAGAGTCTCTTGGGGTATATTTGAGATATCTAAAGGCCAAGTAGGCTGTCAGCCTCTGATACTACGGCAGTTAAAGACATCCAACACAATTGTTATGTAGCAGCGTAATTGTTAGTCTACTAGGCTGTCATCACTACTAAACTGTGAGATCTTTGGGAGTACAGGCTTCACTTTAATTGCCCTTGAATCAGTGGTACCTAGCATTGTGCCCCGTGCAAAATAAGTTCTTAAACTTTTTTTCATGAATGATGAATGTGTGAACCTTGGATTTAACCTCTGGTTTTTGGATCTAAGGCTATCAGTAGGACAAGGCACTGAGACAACCAGAGTTTATTAAAATAGGCATAAGAGTTTCTGTTTGAAAACCTGATTATGTCATTTATTACACCTATTTATTAAACATAGAATTACAGGATCTCAGGCTTTGAGGGGACTCTCATATCATCTAGTAATGATATTTTAGTTCAACTCTCTCATTTTAGAATGACACACTGTAGCCCAGGTGAGATACGTGATCTGCCTAAGATTCTACTGCTTATCATTGGGTGGGAGGGCCTGGGCTTGTATGCCAAGCCCCTAAGTTGCTTATGCTCTGTCTTATCCTCCCACTTTAAGCATTTTTCAGAACTCAGACCTAAATTTTTGAAAATAACAGTAGTTATTTACCAGGTCATTTTCTTCAGCTAGGTCAAACAATCCAGAATCATAAAATCTTAGACTTTGGAAGAGGCCTTAGAGAACATTAGTTTAGTATCCCAACCCAAGCAAGGATCTCCTGTACAAACTTGAATGGCATTTAGTAACTGTTTGAATTCTTCCAGCAGTAGGATGTCAGTATAGTCAGTCCTCTGTATCTGTGGGTTCTGCATCAATGGATTCAACCCAGCACTAATGGAAAATATTTAGGGGAAAAATCTGCATCTGTATTAAGCATGTATAGACTTTTTTTCTTGTCATTATCCTTAAACAATACAGCATAACAACTATTTACATTGCATTTACATTGTATTAGGTATTAGAAGTAATCTAGAGATGATTTAAAAGAGAATGTCCATAGGTCCAGTATAAATACTATGCCATTTTATATCACAGGCTTGAGCATCTGTGGGTTTTGGTATCCATGGGAGGTCCTAGAACCAATCCTCCATAGATACTGAGGGATAACTGTACTTTATATTTGAATATAAAATTCTTCCTTTTATTTAAATGAAATAAGATTTGCTATAAATTTTAATGCACCAAATGCCAATATCTAGAACTACACAGAATGAATCTACCACTTTTTCATGCCAATCCTTCCTAATTCTGAATACAATTTTCATTGTCAAGATCAATCTCTTCTCTGAGCAAAACATTTTTTGAATTGTTCCTCAAAAGATATGGTTTCCTGAACCACCACCATTCTGGTTGCCCTTCTCTGACTATCTTCCTATTTATCCGTGTCCTGATTGAATGTTAGAAGTGGTCTAACAGATGGAGAGTGTAGTAGAATTATGACTTCCTTCTTGGTGTGTCCTAGATTTTTGTTAAAGAAGTTTAAGATTGCATTAATGTGTGTGTTTGCCTCTCTAGTGCTTCTTGTTGAGTTTAAGATCAGTTAAAAACAACTAGGTATTTTTTGGGGGAAGGGGAAGAATCCTGTCATATTTAATATTCAGAAATAAATTCTAGATGGATTAAAAATGTATGTGTAAAAACAAAATAATCAATGAACTAAAGGAAAATATTGTATTTGAAAATGTTAATTTTACTTGGAGATTTGAGAATTCCAAGTGTATCCTTCAAGGATATAAGTCGCATAAGACAGACTGCTATATTTTGCCAACTAAAATTTAAAGCTCCAAAGTGGAAGAATAATAAAATATCAAAAAGAAAACAGAAGTATGCTTGCAAAATATATGGTAGGGGTTAACAGACTTAATATCTCAAGAGCCCTTGAGAATCAACTAAAATAGACTAATATCAGTAGAACAATGAATAAAGAATATGAATAAGTGAGTCACAAATGAAGAAATAAAATGGCTCACAAACATGTGATGAAATGTTCAAACACGCTAGATGCCAAAGGTGCTGGCAAAATTAAACTGCTAAAAATGAAATTAATAGCCAATATTCTATGCAGACAAATACCTGGAAAACAGACTTTCTCACACACAGCTGATGGAACTATACATTTTTATTACTTATTTAGTATAATTTGGAAATATATGATCAAAGCTTAAGAAAGCAATTAATTTTGTTCTCAAAATATCACTCTTCCTAATTTATTCTAAGTCAAATACTAAGGATGTGTCCAAAAAGTCTTATCATAGCATTACTCATAATATAAAAATAGAAAAAATAAAGTTTTTATAGTAGGGAATTGGTTAGGTATGACATGTTCAAGTAATGGACCGTAATTATTATTTAGTTAAAAATTGATGTAGAAATATACTTACTTCACAATATAATGAAGTAAACAAGTATGTTACAATATACATGACATTTTCATAATTTATGTGTATATCACATATGTGTGCTAAAAATCTTGGAATTAACATAGCACAAACATACTTTTTCTTATCTTTATGTTCTGAAATAGTAGTTTCATCACTTAGAATAGGTTGGATTATACGGCAGTAACAAATAATCCCAAAATCCCAGTGACTTAACACAACAAAAAATTAGTTCTTGCTTATACTATTTATCAGCACAGTTTATGAGAGAGGGGCTTACTGATCACACCCACTCAGAGACACAGACAGATGGCTCCAGAAGCTTCCACTACTACTGAGGCAGGAAAAAAGGATGAGGCAACTTGTACACGCCACATGACACTTCTGGTATTTTGTTGTTCAAAGAAAATCTCATGCCTCACTTCAAAGGAACAAAGAAATGCAAGCTTCCAATGAGCTCAGAGCAATTTTTGTAGACAGTCCTAATGACTATCACATTTACAGTTTTTTCTTCTATTTGCTTGTTTGTGTTTTCTGATTTTTCTAAGTCAACATATATAATATTTTATTAACAGAAATTCCTGTTCGGACATATGTCCTTAATCATGAGTTTGTGAAATTCTGGCTCTGATATTTATTGCCTGCTAAAATATTTCTCAATCTTGATTTGATCCTATTAACCAGCGTATTTTCCCTCCCAGTTTGTTTATTTGGCAGTTCTGAAAATATCATCTAAGTCATCATCAATGACACCAGGTAGGGTGATCATTCCGGAGAGACTATTCCTCTCAAAAGACATGGATCCTCTAAACAATTGCCCTTAATATGCTTGTTCGATTGACTCTGAATTCACCAAACTGTATTTTGCTATAACCTTCAGTTTACCATCTGGTTTATAAAGATAACAAACGTTGTCAAGAGCCTTACTGCAATTGAATTTCTCTTTGGTATTCATCCAATGTAGTGTTTTAAGTTTGGCATAACTTGATCTTAAGAAAACTCCTTTGGGATTAAGGCAAGATTTTCTGGCCCAAATGTTCACAAATTGGCTATTTAATATTTATCCTAGAATTTTGCTAGTGATCAACAGCAAGTTGATCAATCTGTAAATCAGAAGGTCAATTTTTCTGTCTGTGGAATACAAGTACCTTTATAGTTATTGATGTTTATCTTAAACCTGTTTCTCTCCCTGGGTGTTTACTGCCTCATTGATCTGCAAGTTTGTTCTGAATAATCTGGACCTGGAGACTTGAACACATTTAAAGGCGATGAGTTTTTGTTTTGTTTTGTTTTAATTTCCTTACCTTGCTCATGTTTCTCTTTTTCCCTAGTAGTGCTTATTCAATTATTTTATTTTATTTTTTTTCTCCAAGCCTCAGTCTTGAAAAATAATTTTTTTCATTTTAAAGAACTTGTTACTACTAAGGTAAATAGAACTTAATTCTAAAGCAAAGTGGATATTTTAGATGTAAATTGCCAGTTGAGGCTACCCATTTCAGAAAAAATATTATAATCAAAGGTTATCACGTGTTGGCTCTTCTGCTAATGCACAGTAGAAGATTTGTACATATTCATTGGAGGGCTCTAGAAATCTCTCTCTGAACAGTAAAGATTTTCCCATGACCTTGATACTGAAGCCATGGACTTTGGAACTCTTGCAAGCAGTTTCTAGAAATAGTCATGTTGAGCAAGAATTCTCAAAATTTTGAAGCACAGAGAGCTTTGGAATTTTTAGAAAGTGCTGTCCTGGAATAGCAACTGGGGACAGAGGAGGGGAAAACAGATAGGAACTAAGAAGAAAAACAAAAAACTGGAAGTAGGACAAAAATTATATGTGATATAAGGTTAGTATGCAAGAGTAATTCAAGCTATGCAATAATATAAAATGTATATATGGATATTCCTAAAAAAAGAAGATACTATGTCTAAAAATATTTCAAAACTTTTTTCTCTCTGAATAGTCTGAGAACAAAAATAAAGCTCTATTTATCACCTCATATGTGCTAAACACTTGCTCAAAATGATGAGAAAAGCAGAGAGGGTTGTTGCCTTCATGGAATTTATTGTTGAGAAGAAAGACAGAAAATTCCTAAGCTGTGCCTGATAAGGACCCAGTGGGGTCAGTACTTGGTACTACAGAAAGAAGCTCTAGCAGGAGTCTCACCTAGTTTAAATGGGAATAGGAAGGATCTCTGGCATAAGTGATATTTAAACTGAAACCAAAACAGAAGAAAGAATTTGTCAAGCTGATGGGGAGAGTGGAGAGCATTCTGGACCGAGGGAATAGTGAGAACAAAAACTTTACAAATTTATTGAGTGTAAAAGCTCAAGCTTGACCTTTTGAGTTCAAAGAGTGGTAATTTTGAGGAGCTCATGGTAGGCACGGAGCATCTCTCCTTTTTTACTCTCCTCGCTTTATATTTTGGAACTGAGAGCACTGAGCTATGAGACTAGCTTAAGGTTTGACTTAATTGCCGGGAATGTAGTGTCCTTTTCAAGAGTGGCCATTGGACTCAGAATAGGAAGTTCCATCTATAACAAAGGTTGTTCCCAGTAAAAACCAGAACATTTGCTACCAATTTTAAGGGCAGTCATTACCAATCTCTAGATTCTACTATTATTTTTATCATTTGGATGCAAATAATGAAGTTTAGCTTCACACTTAGTCTTTCTCTATTACATCCTATCTCCATACCTTGACTTTGGCCTTGGATCCTGTCATATTCCTGAGATAGTACATAAGTAAACAGAGCTTGGCCTGAGGGAAATAGAACTAAGGCATTCTTTCCTTGCTTGACCAAATTCAAAATAGGCAGGTTGCACTCTGGCCCTATGACTGAGGTAGTTTTGTGCCACAGCAATACTGCCTCTGTTTACAGCTGCCATCTCAGCATTTAGAGGACTGTATTTAATCTGCACTAAAGGGAGTGTAGGAACCACTTGAGAAAATCTTGCAAAGTTCTCTGGATTCTTTTCTAGATTAAAAAACACTCTTTCCCCCAAACTGTACTTACTATGCTTAAGAATTTGAGAGTTGAGAGTGTGGGGAGAAAGGAATGCATCTGCATAGCAGAAGGCGGAAGAAAATTCTTGCTTTAAATGGAATCATATTTGAAAAACTAATGATCATTTCTGTTATCTATGTAAGCCTGTTCTTGTTGTGGATATCCCCAAAGGAGAAATTAATTGTAAATTGACACAATATTTAGAAGGTAGAACAAAGAATCCTGGAGGGATAAGACTCTTGTGATGAAGACATTGTTATTGGGGAGATGCTGATAAAAAGCCCCCAAATTAAGTTTGGTATTTGTATTGGAGCATTACATGAGTAGTCCAAGCTTTCCTGGCAATCCTGACTCAGGAGGGCTGTGGATACAGAATATAATACAGGATTTGGGGAAAAGGGATAGGGATTAAGAAGGATGAGAGACATGTGGATTAGAGCCGAGGGAAAAAAGTTTTCTCGAGAGTTTAAAAATAGGCTTGGGAGCAGCTCCAGAGCATAAGGAAAGCAGGTGGAGAGAGATAAGGAGATTTTAAAGAAATAGTCACCGTGGTCAATAGAGTTCACCAGACACAAGTAAAGAAGTTATGTTTTTAAAATTTTAAGGCATTTAGTTTTTCTTGATTATAACATCACTCCATGACTGGTCCATAATGATGTCAACTTGAAATACAAAAGCTAAAAAATGACTTTAGAGAAAATTCCATACATTTTAATGTTGAGGAAGATAATGCAAAAGAAAACATTCTAAGTAACTACACAAACATAATGGATGATGATCATTCACTCATTGATTAAATATTTATTAATCATCTACTATATATATAGCTCTATGCTTGCTTTGGGGGAAAACAAAGATTCAGTGTGCTGTAGAGGAACAGGCAATCTACTTGTGAAGACACACAGATAGTCCTTTATAAACATTCAGTTAATGCACTCACATATGAAAACACCCATCAACATCTGTTATAAGATCCTGTCTTTCCTCCTGCTGCTATTGATGCATTTGGGTCTATCCACGGGGCCATCAAAGCTGCAAGTCTTCCATAACCCATCATAATTTTACCTGAATAATCTCTGATATGAGAGTTCCAGATGACATGAGTTAGAATTCTAAATGTGCTTTTCTATTAGCATAAAACTCGTATGGTTCTGAGATGCTGTCTTAGTCTTTAGCAGGTTTCTGCCGCTATAATGGAATACGACAGGCTCCAACATTTTTAAAGAAAACAGATTTATTTTGGCTTGTGGTTCTGGAGGCTGAGAAGTCTAAGAGCATGGCACTGGCACTAGTGAGGGTCTTATTGCTGTGTTACTTCATAGTGGAAAAGAAAGCAAGGCATGTGAGACAGAAAGTTGGGCCGAACGAATTTTTTTCTTTTAAATCAGGAGCCCACTCCTGCGTTAGCTAATCCCCTCCTGCAATAACAGTTCCACTCTTATTGCCGAATCGTCTCTTTAAGGTCACTTCTCAATGTGGTTGCAATGGGAATTAAATTCTAGCATGAGCTTTGGTGGGGACATTCCAAACCACAGAATAGCTATACTTTAGCCTTTCTAATAATGTACAGAATGAAGTCAACAGCTGAGAACTTACTGTGACAAACAATTGACTTGTAAATGAATGTTTGGCTCACATTTTGTGAACAGACACATGTCAGTGTCCTTGACTCTCCTCTCCCTAAAAATCTGAATGTGTGGGGTGATAAATAGCCAAGTGTTGGTGTGTATGACCCAACCATTCATTGGCCATGGCTGATTGGCTACTTACCCTAAGTATTTCCATATATAGGATGGCCAGAGACCTGTGTAGCAAAGGCAAAAAGAGGATGTAGGTGAGTCCTCTTAAGAGTATAGATTATTGCATTCTGCCAAAAGAACATATGCACCTGTATGTTCATCTTAAGGCTATTCACAAGAGCAAAAACGTGGAATGAATCCAGGTGCCCATCAAGGGCCCAGTGCACAATCCACTGTGGGTGCTCAGGCAAAAAAGAAAATGTAGTACATATACACCATGGAATATACTATGCAGCCATAAAAAAGAATGAAATTACGCCTTTTGCAGCAACATGGATGCAGCTGGAGGCCATTATCCTAAGAGAACAGGAGAAACAGAATGCAGAAACAGAAAACTAAATGCAGTTATGTTCTCACAAGTGAGAGCTCAGCACTGGGTACGCATGGACATAAAGATGGAGCAATAGATATTGGGGACTACTAGAGGAAGGAGGGGGGTAAGGGCTGAAAAACTACATATTGGGTACTATGTTCAGTACCCGGGTGACAGGTTCAATCATACCCTAAATCTCAGTATCACACAATATATCCTTGCAACAAACCTGCACATGTACTCCCTGATTCTATAATAAAAGTTGAAAAAGAAAAAAATATAGATTTTTGGGAACCTGAAAGGTTATAATAAGTAATCCATGAACACTGAAGCAGAAATATCATACTATAGAATAGTGCTTCTTAAAGTGTGGTCCCTGGACCACAGCATCAGCATCACATGGGAAGTTGTTAGTTTTTCCCCAGACCTACTGAGTCAGAAACTCTGAAGGTAGGGCCCAGAAACTTGAGTTTTACATACCCTTCAGGTGATTCTGATGCTGCTAAATTTTGAGAGCCACTGTTGAAAAAGTAGCCAAAGGCTGCCTGAGTAGCCTAATGAACCACGCAGATAGATGCTAATGTGAGTCAGTAAGGAACTCTGTGTGAGCAAAGGAAAATTTTAGGTGGAAGAGAGTGGATTAGATGACAGAAGAGAACTGGGGAGAAAGTGTGATTCCTCAGTTTCAGTTTCTGTTGAGGTACACCCACACAATACTTACCATGTTTTTGTTTTTAGGGATTCACATTTGACTGTGGTTTCTTGGAACCATATTGTCCTGACTTGAGCCCTGGTTAGAAAGTAGAGATGTTCTGAGCAAGATACTCTAAGGCTATGGACTCTGTAATGAGAGTTGAAGCACATTTTACATGAGAGCACAAATTGCCTTCCAAGTTCACTAAAACTATGGTCAAGTACATTTTTCTAGAAAGGGCAGTTACAGCCCTGAGGTTGGGTTGAACATTTTACGTATTTTTTGCAATCCTTAATGCAGCATAATGAAGGGGATTCATAATGGTATCTTGTTAGTTTGCTAGGGCTCCCATAACAAAGTATTACAAACTGGGTGGCTTAAACAACAGAAATTTATTGTCTCACAGTTTTGGAGGCTAGAAGTCTGAAATCAAGGTGTTGGCAAAGTTGGTTTCTTCTGAAGGCTACGAGGAAAGCATCCATTCCATGCTTCTCTCCTTGGCTCATAGATGGCCATCTTTATGTTCACATGGTGTTCTCTCCACGTGCTTGTGTCCACATTTCCCCATGATAAGGACATAAGTCATAGTATAGGAGGCCTACCCAATTACCTCATGTTAACTTGGTTACCTTTGTAAAGACCTACCTCCAAATAAGGTCACATTCTGACATCTTGGTGGTTATGACTTTACATATGAATTTGGGGGGAACATAACCCATAACAGTATCCCTGTTTTCAAAATGAAGACCTACAGAAAGGTTGTATGAGTGCCCCAGGGGCAACAGGTTGATTGTGTGATGAGATGTAAATCCGGAGCTCTCCACAATAGTCTTTCTATGCTTATAAAACATATCTGCTGGAGTTTGTTAAATGGTCTGGATTTGCCAGAAGCCAGTCCATTTAGCTTGAGAAAAAAAAGGGAGGGTAATGATGTAAAAGAACATGTAAAATCTATACTGGGGTAAAACATGTGTTTTACATCTAAAACTAGTTGAAGGATTTAGCACCCATTATTTTTGCCCATTAGAATAGTGCCTCCTATTTCTTTGAAGAGGAATCAGATGAAATTCAGGTCATGTGATAGGACTGCTAATTCTTTTTTATTGTATTAAACAGATGGCATCAAACAACAGGTTGCAAATATGATGCATATGGGGTTACCACAAGTGAGTATCTTTTGGAAGAAAAAAATGTGTCACATAACTGAAAGAAATCACATAAAGATGAACAGAGAAAGAAAGAGCTGTTTTGTTATGTGGAACCAAAGTGCCTTTAGTCTTTTTGGTCTTCTAAATATTCACATTTGAGAGTGAACTGGTCTGATTTAAGATGCTGTACTAAATATCCCTTTGTTAGAAAATAAGATAAAAAGAAATACCACAAATTCTGAGCCTAAATTTTAGAGCTGAATGTTAACTTCAAATTATATTATGTGGTATTTTGGATTATTTTATGAGAAAAAAAAGAAAGAAAATAAGAGAAAGAAGCATAATCCTTATTTAGAAAATCATACTGGTTCAACGTTAATAATTAACTCCTATTACTGTTGTATAATGGAGAGAGATACCTGTTTCATTAGTAAAAACTAGTAATCTGTTTTGACATTTTGAGAGAAAAAAATACATTTTGCTTGGTCCTTGAGAAGATGCCTTGATTCCTAGTCATTTTTTTTTTTTCTAGTAAGAATCACTTTCTTTGTAGAAGACTCATTTTCTTAGAACTTCCTGCAGCAAATGATGCTGCCTCCTCATTAAAGCCCTTCTGTCTGGGCCTCCTGTGTCATTGCCTGCAACTGCCTCTCAGCTTTCTGGCTTCTCTTTTTTATGCTGTTTGGTGGCCTTTATTCCTTTGGCCCCTTAACCATACACACTTTCCAAATTTTCTTGGCTTGACTGTAAGCTCCTTAAAGATAAGAATCTATCATCTGTTTCCTTGGAAACAGACTTAAGTATCTTCAGCTTAAGCATCTTTGGACAGAATGTATTTCTATCTTCTCTACCTGAGAAAGATTGGAAGGGAGAAAGTATAATAAATATCACTGGTTTTAGGACTGATTGTCAAATCTAAAGGAAGTGCACATTATTGAACTACCTGATGACTAAGGGAAGGTGAAGGTTATATGAAACATCAAGGGGGAACTATAACTCCTTGGCACTCTTATACAGGCCTAGATTCTTTGAGTTCTACATCTAGGTGTATGAGTCATTACAAATCCCTTCCTTCATATTTTCCAGTTTTCTAAAAAATGATGTAGTTGATTTAGTGTCTATGCAGGAAAAGATTTGCCCTTAGGAAGCTAAACTTTCCAGGATGCTGCAGGGAGATTCCAACTGTATCAGTCTGGAGTGAGAGGTGCAATGTAGGAACATGCACTCAGTAATTAATATTCGATGTAAAATAGATATCAAATTCCATAAATTATAAATACTTTGAAAATAGGTAACAAGAATAGAAAGGGAATTTCTTACATTAAAATGTCACCCTATACACAGTCCTCAGGAAAGAGATTTTGCTTTTCTATCTTCTCTTTCTATCCCCTTTTCTTCCCCTAGTGCTACTTGATTGACAAAGAGATGTGGAATGGGAGAGTTTAGATGATAAAGGGGATTATTTCCCAGATCCACTTATACTCTAATCCTACAGGTAATTCCCCTAAAGGTCCACATTTGAATAAGACTGATTCTTACATGACTGCCTTCCTAAATAGCAGTTATGAGGGGTTCTCAGTCGAGTTATTCATAAACATCAGCCCAAGAGCTTGCTCTGTATTGTCCCACTATGCTTAAGAATCTCTTGCCT
This sequence comes from Theropithecus gelada, assembly GCF_003255815.1. NCBI lineage: Eukaryota > Metazoa > Chordata > Mammalia > Primates > Cercopithecidae > Theropithecus > Theropithecus gelada. Next base: position 31,771,922 of record NC_037669.1, on the reverse strand, counting down.
TTGGAATTGCTGTGAGGAGGTCAATATCTCTGAATAAAAACTAAATATGCTCCAAAGCTTTCACCAGCAGCTGTCAGAATACTTCAGGGCCAGTTTTATAGCAAAGCAATGAAGCATACTTTAGAAACTTATTTTTGAAATAAATTCGCATTTCTATAAACTCAGTGCAAATTCTGAGCTCTCACTAATTTAGCAGTAAGATATAAATTGGTTCCCAGGTGTTCAATGTAGAAAAACGTAAACATTCTCCTACTTTATTTACTAGGGGAACACATATCTAAAATAATCATTCTCGGGGTCAAACTTCAAATCAAAATTTTATCCCTAGTTTTATAATTACATTTCCTGAGTATTCTAGTTTCCTTTATATTTAACCTTCAGAACAAACCAGATTCTATGCACATGACTTGAATGACATTACAAAATGGAACAGTTAGGAAAAGGTCTAGGAAGGGCTACCAAAAATCTGAATTAATTATGATATCATTACTTCTAAGCCCCTTTCTGAACACCCTTTCTGCTAGAAGAACACTTTGGGCTATATCAAATTTAGCATCACACCTGCAGCATACATGCTCTGCATGCTCCCACTCTTACTTCTTGACTAACCAGTTTTTCTGAAGTATCATCTACATGCTCTTCTATGTGATTTTCTTCCATGATTACTCATCTGCTTAATCGGTGGGGGAAGTAATCTCAATTGAATAGATTAGACCTGGGTTCTCGAGGTTTATTTTCTAAGGGTGTGGACCAACCCTGCATCTAGCAAAATGATAGCCCAAGTTATCTCTCTTTGATCTCTCTGCTCCTTGGTTCCATCTATAAATGATGATGATGATAGTATCTACTCATAAGGTTGTTTGGAGGATGACATGAGATATCTGTACAGCCACAAGAGAAGTGCTCTGCAATTGAGTCCGTGTTCAATGATGGATAGCTATGATTATTATCTCATGATTAGGAATTCTTATAAGACCCTCATATTTTCTTTATACACACATTGTGTTATTAAATATAAATCTTAATTCGGTTCCCCTATTTCTCCAACTCATTCCTTACGGCACATTCTTCCCATGAGACGCAGGCAGAATCCAATCCATCGAGAGTATTTTCATGTTTCCCGGACGTCGTCCTGGGTGTCTCAACAGCACAGAGGGATGCTGAACTGGGGAATGAAACCACACCCGGGCTGTGGAGTTGATAAAAGAGCTGGATCATGAAAATATTTCTCTTAGGGCTAGGTTTGGCAACCCTCTGTTTAAATTTAAAACACCATGAATTTGGGGCCTAGTAAATTGACAGTGTTCTTTGAAATCAAAAGAAGTTAACATGACAAAGAATGTGCCAGAGTCAGGATACACACATGCCTGAAATTATTTCAAGTCAGCTTTATTTCAGCATTTTTTCTCTTTGAAAGATGAAAACCATGAAAACCACTCTAAGCCCCAGTGGTGCCCTTTCCCAGGACTCTGCATGTCTTACATTTCTAGCAGTGACGCTTCTTCAGCCAGTGCTTCTAAAGGCCGATGCACCAAGCCACTTGGGGCTCGCATCCTCAGCATTTTGCTGTCTGATCTCCATTAACTTCCAGGAGATACAGTATACATTAGCACCAGGACTTATGATCAATTTTGTTTTCTTTCTGACTTTATTAATTTCCTGAGACACTAAACCCTCCCTGAAGGAGGAAACTGTAGCCTAACAGCAAGTCTGGAGAAACACCTGCTGTGAAATGCATTCCTGCAGCACATCCATCACCCAGATACCTCTCACAGCCTTACTTGAGTGAGACCCCTTCCTAGAGCACTCAACAGAGATGGGAAGGTGAGGTCTCGATAACCAAGGAGCCCTCCCTGGCACTGGCTTTCTCCTCCCTACAGTCCCCTGTGTGAATGAAGCAGCAACATTCTAAGGGCTGTATCTCATAGTGCCACTGACAGGTGTTTATAGAGCTCAGCTAAGTGAAGAAAATACCTTAATACTGAACATAGATGAAGCAAATGTCATTTGAAAATTTTCTCTTTATTTAGGTCAGTTTGGCTTTTTCCTGGTACCTGCTGTTACTGTAGCTTTTCCAGTAAGTGGTGGGAAGAGAGTGCAAGTTTTCAACACAAGAGGTGACGTGGTAGTATTTGAGAAGAAACTAATGTTTTGAGATATTAGAAGTAAAGATAAAGATCCAACCAGACCTGACCTCATATTAAACCTGTGTTATAATACATCGGAATAGTTTACTGAGAATAAGCATAAACTCTCTTGCTAAGTTGCTGATGAGCAAAGCAGCTATGTTTATTTATTTAATCAACAAAAGTTTATTAAGTGCCTACTCATACAGGCACTCTGCCAGGCAAGGGATATATACAGGCAGAAAGATACAAAGTCATTATCTCTGTCTCAAGAGAAATTCAGGTAAATAGATCTGAATAACTGAAAGTCAAGGATGAATGCGAAGTACTTGAGAGAGCATAAGATTGTAGAAACATATTTTGCTACAGATACCAGAAGTCAGGAAAAACCCTGTCTAAAGTTCAACTTTGTCTAAAGCTTGTGTGACAAATCACCAATTTTATTCGTCTTTAAGGGACACCCTGAAGCCTACGTTGGGATCCATATTCACAACGCTTGGCTGTCTTCTCATACGTTTGGGTCATGCAATAGCTCTCATACTTTAATGTGAGTTGAAGGCACCTGGGAAATTGTTAAAAATGAGATTCACGAGTTCTCACTCCAAGAACTTCTCCTCCAGGTTTGGAGCAGAGCCTGGGAAACCTTGTTAATTTTAATGAATAAGCTTTTCTGATAATTCTGCTAAGAATGGTTCTCAGACTGCACTTTGAGCGACGCTATCAGAGCACTGAAATTTCTGTTTGCCTGTTTCACTAAGGACTGGTTCTTAGACCTTTACAATTTCAATCTTTAGAGCATAAAACTCATTACATATCTGTTTACTGAAGTTGTTTGCTTCTACACTTAAACTCAAGAAAGGTGTGCTGAGAATCAGAAGTATATGATTTGCACATGAGTGGGAATGGATAGGTGAGGAGTTCTTGGCCTCAACTTAAGAATTCTCATGTCTCTGTGAAGAAAATCCAAATTGCATTCCTCACACACGCCAACCCTCCTTCAGGGGTGCAGGCCTGTGAGGCCTGTTAAGAAAGTGTGCAGAGATGGGCTCTATGAGGTGTTTACAAAATCAAGTCTTTCCCTGAGGCCCATGGATAGTCAAGGCAAACAGATAAGCTCTATAGGTATAGCTAAGCCCTTTGGTAAAGAAAACGATCCTGGATATTCTCTTGTGGGAACTTTTACTAGTGAATTTGAACCAAGAAAAATGCTAATGCAAACCCAAAAAAATAATTTAGACCTGGCTAGGTCCCTGGTACAATTTCCTCTACAAGAAAAACGTTATTCCCAGAGTCTAGCTAGGCAGGGCTAATCTAGGCATTTCTGAATTCAGGGACCAGAGAGTGAAGAGAGCTTTAAAAAGCCCTCCAGCTTTGGGGTTAACCCAAACAAAAACCTGTAGCCTGAGTCATTTATATGGCTACTCCCCTTCCTAGGTTTAGCCTTCTCCCTCTTCTTTTTCTTCTTTTAACTCCTTCTTTCTCCCCAAACCCAATTTAAAAATCCTTCTGTTAATATAAAAAGTCTAAATATAATTTATTAAAAAAATTAGAAATACTAAATTAAGTCCTTTTGAAAATACTACTTGTAGAACTTTTCCAAGGGCACATTGGAAAATAACTTCCTCTGAACAGGGTCTCCTCTGGAAAAAGAGTAACAGTAAGAAAAAGACAATAGGTTTTGAGCCATTTTAAGTACCTAACTTGTTCTCAGTAATGTGAATGAATGAAAGTTCACCGTTCAAGTAAGAGGGAGTAATAAATTCTCATAATGATTGCAGCCTTCCATTTTAGTTCAGCATTTATCTTTTTTTGAGGAGCAGAAGGTATTTTATACTAAATTCAAAGGGTTATTTGTCAAAATATAAAAAGTTTAAAAACCTAACAAGAAAAAATTGAACTTGATAAAAAGGGCAGTTAATCCTTACATTTTGAGGTAAGTAACACTAAAGTAAGCATGTGAAGAATGACTATTTTTGAATTAGGAGATTCCATTTAAGAGGAAACATTTTCTCTTCTGTGTTGGGTGAATTGTGTCCCTGCAAAAGATTTTGAAGTCCTAACTCCCAGTACCCGTGAATGTGATCTTTTTTGGGAACAGGGTCTTTGCAGGACGCCAGTTATAGTGGATTAGAGTCTACCCTCAAGTTAAAGTCATGAGGGTAGACTCTTATTCAGTATAACTGGCGTCCTTATATAAAAGAGAAATTTGGACACAGGCACATGTGTGCAGGTCAGAAGAATGCCATGTAAAGACGAAAGCAGTGGCCAGGTGTGGTGGCTCATGCTTGTAATCCCAGAACTTTGGGAGGCTGAGGCAGGCAGACTACTTGAGGCCAGGAGTTCGAGACCAGTCTGGCCCACATGGTGAAACCCCATCTCTACTAAAAATACAAAAAATCAGCCGGGCGTGGTGGCGCATGCCTGTAATCAGGAGGCTGAGGCACAAGAATCACTTGAACCCAGGAAGGGGAAGTTGCAGTGAACCAAGATGGCACCACCGCACTCCAGCCTGGGTGACAGAGCAAGACTGTGTCAAAGAAAAAAAAAGATGAAGGCAGTGATGCATTTACAAGATGAGGAAAGCCAAAATGTAACAGCAAACCACCAGAAGCTAAGACAGGCATAGAAAAGAGTCTCCCAAACAGCCCTCAGAAGGAGCCAACGCTGCTGACATTTTGAAATTGAAATTATGTTGTGTAAGCCACCCAGTTGTGGTACTTTGTAATGGCAGCCCTCGAAAACAAATACATTTAGCTAGGCACAGCATCTTCTTTCTCAAAACCCATGATTGCTGAGATGCTGATGGTTTCATCTGCGTTGGAACTTTCATGAGAACTGACACTAAAGAAAGGGGCAGCTGCACAATCTGTGTGCAAAGCCTTGGGAGAAACCCCTGCATGCCTTGAGGCTGCTGGGCTCCACATCTCTCCTGAGCCTACTCAAGCTGCCTCATCCTGGTTGTTTTGCTACAGCTTACTGGCTTTGCACCAATCACTGTTTAGTTCTGGGGTCATTCTTCTCTGCAGGTGGTCAGATCCTTAACCAGCCCTCTGGGACTAGGATTTTTATTCTTGTTTCCCTTTGCTCATCTTCCAAGAAGAGGCTTATCCTGGCAAAATCTTGGATTGAGAAGTAAGATTGTTACTTACGGTGACCAGTTCTGCCTCTGAGAGGTGGGAACCATGTAATATTGGAGAACTCATTTCATATCTCTGAGTAAGTTTTTCCATTTATGAAATGGGTAAAGTGCTATAAATTTTCTCATAGTCTTCCTGTAATAACACAAGTTATGGTAATTTATACACTACACAGCATTTTCCCAAGTGTGTGTCTATAGTCTTATAACATGGCATATTTTGTGTTTGTGTAGGTGTTGCACTAACTTACACAAGAGAATTGTTGTGTCTGGGGAACAATAGCATAAAAATCACAGATTCTCAGAGGCTAGCCACTTAACATTTGCATTAAAAATAGTAACAAATAAATTAGATGCCAAACTAAATTTGCAATCTTACTAATTGGTAGTCTCTAAGGAAAGGGAAACACACACATCAGAAAAGTAGGAGAAAAAAATAATGAGCTTTCTTACAAAGATCTAAGTGCTTGCTTAGGGATAGTAAATGTTTCCCCAGGCGGAGTTCCCATATCCCAAAAAAGAGCCTGGTATCTGGAAAAATACATTGATGATGTAATAAGCATCTTTCCCACAGGAAGCACCTTCTACAAGGGAAACATGGGCTTCTAGATGCAACCAACGACTCTCAGCTGTGTGGCTCTGGCCTGTTTTTCTCATTACATCAGTTTTCCATTAATGAGTTGAAGATCCTGCTTTTTCTCTAAGATATTTTACAGAAATACTGGAAAGTAACATAAATTTTGTAAAATTATCTGAGACGCTAAAAAGTAAAGTAACTAAAATTCAACAAATGATTCTATGGGTTAATTTATCTATATTGTCTAAACAGTTAAGATACTTGTGGCAATCACTACACAGATAGATTTAACCCAGCAGGGTTCTTCATCTCTGTCTTAACCATATGTGTTTCATCAATTTGCATCCATCTGCCCAAATACTTACTGAATAGAGCAGCTAAAGATCATACAGTTTAGAGATGGAACAAAACACGAGTTCAAAGGAAAACTTACTAAGGCTGTAGGTTGTAGATAATATTGCACATCCAGACAGCTAAGAATGTATGCACTTTTTTTTCTACAAAGTGCACTTTAGACCTGGGAAGCCTTGGAAATGAGGAACTCCAATTCTCTAACATCACTCTTCCCTTAGGCTGGACCTTCTTAAATTTGCTATCAGCACTTTATTCGTATGCTGTATTATTTGAGAATAGATTAATCAGACTCCAATAAACACCTGATCTGAACTACAAAATGTTCAGATGAGGGAAAGACAGATAATGAGTACTTGGTTGGCAGGGGTTTGTGAGGGAAGAGTTTGTCTTTTACACTCTAGGATGGTAGGACATGGGGAAAAGACAGTGTCTGACAGAGCTGCCAAGCAAGGGTTTGGACCCAAGTGAGAATGTTTATTTGGGCTTTGGGCTGCCTCCCAGAACATTATTACCTAATAATTTGGACTGGTTTTTCCATACTCCTCATGGTCCTAGGGCTTGATAAGGGAACTTGGAGGGGACAAATTTTTCCATACTCCTCATGGTCCTAGGGCTTGATAAGGGAACTTGGAGGGGACAAATTCTTCTTTCATAGGCCAATCCTCATCCAAACCCATAGTGTTTCACATATAATATTGACTTATATATTAAACACAGCTCAAGCCCACAGGATAACTGATGAGTGCTGCTCTCAGCTGATAAATGAAAGTACTGTTAAATGTGGTTATTCACTAACAATTTCCATCTGGCAACACTCACAGCCACGTGTCTGACCATGGGTCAGAGGTGAAAGGGAGGCAGCAGCTCACTAAAGGCATTGTTTTCATTGGCTCATAATTAAGGACTCGAGAAATTGCTCATTGGCAACCAGTGGGCTCCTTGGGCACTTGTGAATCTCTTCCCCAGGCAATGATGAAGTGGGAGTGGGTTCAATGGTATGCTGAAGCATTCCAGACATGAATCCAAGCATTGTCTCTGAGGACCTCTGCATGTAGGCCCAGCTGGACAATGCAAAAGAAGCTGGCAGGGCAGAGCAAACTCCAAGTACATGGGTGGACTTGGGTGATGAGATTGCACAGGAAGACATTTAAATCCCAAGCAGTCGTAAGAACCTTTGTTTGGCATGGGTCCATTAACATTGCCATGGCAGTGATTCAGATATTTGTGGCAGGATCTGAGAGTGGGGGTGAGGGACTGACTGGCTGGCTGATGGGTGGACATACAGCTCTCCAGAGCTCCTCTAAACTCCCTGAAATCTTACAGCAGATCATTTCTATTGTTTTCATTCATGGGTTGGGGGCTAGGGCTGCAAATAGAAAAGAGGTCCTCTGTAGGCCATAGTTTTAGCACTACACCTCTCACTAGTTGTCCTCTTATATTTCTCCTCTATATGGCCATTGTAATAGTAGTCTACTGTTTACAGAGAATAATATTCTCACTTAAACATGAAAAACATTTGTTACAAACTATAGGTAGGTAACCACACCAGCAAATCCAGCTGGACTCAACAGGATTTTGTTTGAATCCCTTAGTTCTCCTCTGAGTATACCACCACTTCCTCATTCTGGTTCATGAAGAAATTTTATCTTCTTCCTGCAATCCAGTTTCTATCAAAGTCACCTAAAACTAAATTGGGTAGTTTGCCTGAATATGAATGGCCGGGAGCAAAAATAGTTGTCCTGGGTACTTTCTAATAGGGGAAACTCCCCTATTTGTGGCTATCAACTCTTGCCTTTTCTTCATATTCTTCTAGACAATCCTAATCAGGATCAATCATCACTCTCTCTGATTCTGTTTTTTCAAATTTAACTTCCAAATCTCAACCTTTATCACATCCTACCAGCTTTTAACAGTTTCTACCTGCTTCCTCTAGATAACCCAATTCACATACAGCCCAGGCAGAAACTTGGAAAATCAAACCTAAGTCAAGGCAAAACATCTCTATAGACAAATTTAGTAGCCACATTTAAAAAATCATAATATTTTAGGAAATAGCATCTACAACAAAACATATTTTCCATTGCCAGTAAAACTAATGGGCTTCCTACAAAGGTAAGGAGAATAGGTGTTGAGAATGAGAACAAGGACAGTTATAATAATCGTCATTTATTGAGCTTTCACTATATGTCAGTTTTAAGTACTTCAGATGAATTATTTAATTTAATTTCATAGTTAAATGTGGAAGTCATGACTATCATCCTGATTTTCAGATAATAAAAATACATTTTTTGTGTGTGTGCTTCCCAAAGCCAGAAAGTGGTGAAATGATTCGAACCCTACATGGCAGGAATTTTTTAGAAACTTCTGCTTATAGTGAAAATGCCTGTTTCCAATTCTAATTTATGTCATCAGATATTTGATTCAGTAGTTTGGTGCCAACAATCTACAAGAAGCATACTTAATGGAATGTGGAAGAATGACAGATGTTTACATATGTCTTTTCACTGACATGAAGGGTTCAAGACAGGAGATTATGAGGAGCCAAAGTCGAATAAAGCTTCTCTCTGCTCGTCTGCACCCAAATCCTTCTGTGTACCAAGGCCAATGGAAAAGTCCCTTGACTTTTCTATATGCAGGTTCTCTGTCTCAAATCAGAGACAACCAGACTACCTTCCATCTGAACAGAGTAACCAAACACAGGAGCTCTGGGGCCAGATGCCATAGCAAGGTGACCTTCTCAGTTGATATAATGCATGTAAAGAGACTCCTTTGCTTTAATACTGTTTTTGGATTGCATTTTTTTTTTCTTTTTGAGATGAAGTCTCACTCTGTTGCCCAGGCTGGAATGCAATGGTACAATCTCGGCTCACTGCAACCTCTCTGCCTCTCAGGTTCAAGCGATTCTCCTGTCTCAGCCTCTCAAGTAGCTGGGATTACAGGTGTGTGCCACCACACCTGGCTAATTTTACATTTTTAGTAGAGATGGGGTTTCACTATGTTGGCCAGGATGGTCTTGAACTCCCGACCTCAGGTGATTCACCTGCCTTGGCCTCCCAGAGTGTTGGGATTACAGGCATGAGCCACCGCACCCAGCCTGGATTGCTAACTCTTAAAAGACAAGGATATCAGTGCCTCTGCAGCCCGCACTACGTAGTACGGGTCCAGTAAAGGTTTATCAAATAAATAAATTACTTATCTTAATATATCCCATGTCAGAAAAATACTGTGTTGTCCAGGCTGGAATGTTCCACATTTGGTTGGCACTTTTCAAGCAGGTGTTAAATTGGTGTCTTCAGAATGTCTGAAAACCCTATGAAATTACATGCAAAACTTTTTTTATGAATGTGTAAGAATTTTGGTGAGGTTCCTTAGTTTTCATCAGATTCTTTTTTGTTTTTGAGACAGCGTCTCACTCTGTCGCCCAGGATAGAGTGCAATGGCAAGACCTGGGTTCACTGCAACCCCTGCCTTCTGGGTTCAAATGATTCTTGTGCCTCAGCCTCCTGAGTAGCTGGGATTACAGGCACATACCACCACGCCTGGCTAATGTTATTTTTGTATTTTTTGTAGAGACGGAGTTTTACCACGTTGCCCAGGCTAGTCTTGAACTCCTGGCCTCAAGTGATCCATCTGCCTTGGCCTCCCAAAGTGCTGGGATCACAGGCATGAGCCATCGTGCCTGGCTTTTCATCAGATTCTTTTCTTGAAAAAAATATTTAAAAATTACTGCTTCATGATTTACAAAGCAGCTACACTTCATTATCTTATTTGATCTATACGACAAAGCTATGAGAAAGACACTATACTAATTTTTAATTTACGGAAAAGACAATGTGAAACTGAGAAAGATGACACAGGTAGTAAATTAAAAATCCCGGTGTTTTAACTCCAGATTCCTGTTCTTATTTGCAGTACGTGTATATGCATACGTGTGTGTGTGCAGGCATGTGTGTGTGTGCATATAAAAGAAGAAATGGCAACAACGAAATGTTAAAGTAAATTCCACATTATTGATTAGAGGTTGGCTTCTTTTCCACCTTAAGTTTCAAAGAATGGGATCATAGTTTTTCACTCCCTCTCAGCCTCCCTTCTCAGGGAACTTCTGGATATAACCTAGTTCCAATCTTCACTTCAAGCCCTGATGTCGCCATAGACTGTCTAACCCAGCAGAGACGTTTATGAACGAAGTTTACATCACCATTTTATTTTGAGCATTCGCTTCCATATTTACGTAATGGAGTTAAAAATGCCACTTGCTCTGACCTGAATACATTTCTCTCTCCTTTTTAAGGAAGCTAAAAATATAAGTGATTTTTGAATCGACTATCTTTCCTGGATGCTTTGCACTGCCTGACATCTGAGACTCATTTTCTCATCTGAAAACTGGGTGCCTTAGGACAAGATAATTTTGTGGACAGCTTTTAAAGTGCTGTATGATACTGTTGTGTAAGAAGCCTGTGGGGGTGGCAGAAGGGGAAAGTATAAAAGGACAAAACATAGTCACTTTTTAGTGTTCTGGAGTCAATACTTTCCATGACCTTCTTCCATTGCTGTTTGGGTTCATCCATTTTTTTCTCACCACCCTTCAGTGCTGATATCACTACCTCCTTCTACTTCTTTAGAAAGTGCATTAGTCAGGACTAAGGAGCTTCAAACACATGTGCTGGTGGAGTGAGCCAAGGGTTAAGAGTGTTTCACGCCTGCCTGTTGAGAATGAGAATTTGTTGGACTCTAATACTCCTTGGAAGCCAAGCCTCAGACTTTTTTTGTCCCTATTGACAAAAGGCAAACTGGAACTGCACTGGCATGTTCCCCTAGGGCTCTGGAGAGGGTGGGCCCGATGACCTGTGCTGGTCTTTCAACTCTCAGACCTGTGATTCTACAATTCCTCTTCATGGTGATGTCACTTGGGGATTAGCAAGTTCTCACTCAGCAAGTATAAATTAACTTTCGGAAGACAGAGACTGACTCATCAAAAAGAAGACAGGTTAGAGTCCAAGTCTGAGTCAGTGGACCCTGTTTCCTGCACTTTGAGATCAGAGCTATTCTGTTGCACAACTCCAGGAGGCACCCATCCCATTGTGTTCTCCATTAAAGGCCCCCCGTGGAGCCTAGCTTTAATACAGTATGATGGAAACAGTGCCCCCTGGAATTGAATGATGCTGGTGCCCTACCTGTGATTCCTCAAGAACCTTTATTTCATCACACAAATTTCATATAATCTGAAAATCGAAACTTGAGGATCACTGGGGTATTTTTTATCTTACTTCCCTTTATGAAATCTGGCAAAACCTCACCACATCAACATGTGTATGCTGGGACAAACGTGTGACTGATAAAGAAGGAGAGGTTGGGAATACGGGTGATAGGCAATTTATCAATTTAACAACAATCCATGTTTAACACAGGAGGCAGAAAAATATACAAAGGACCATGCTATTTTACCAGGTACTTTGTTTGTGTATATTTGGCGAGAATCTCAGATGTTGGAATTATTTTAGTCAGTTGTATCAGTGGGGTGGTTGTAAACGCTTTTAGGAGAAACCTACTTAATGGGTTTCTTTGTTCATGTGACCAGTTTGTTACACAATAACTACCATTCCTGGGCTGCTGACCAACAGTTGAGAACTTCCCAAACATTACTTCATTAGATCCTCCCTGTAGCCCTATGAGGTAAATGTTATTATCTCCATTTTATAAACAGAAAAGTGGATTTCAAAGAGGTTCCATAGCTTGTCAAAGGTCACACAACTTAAGTAGTGGTGTCAAAGGTCATGTGCAGGTCTGTCTGAATCCAGAGTTGCGCCATTACCAGAAGACCAAACTGCTTCCTTTCTATTTTGGCATTATATTTTCTTGAGCAAATATAGCCATAACTGCTTGTCTTCATCTGTTTGGGCTGCTTTAACCATTTATCGTAGACTGGGTAACTTAGAAACAACAGAATTCATTTCTCACAGTTCTAGGAACTGGGAAGTCTAAGATCAAGGCACCAGCAGATTCGGTGTCTGATGAGGGACTGTTTCCCGGTTCACGGATGGTGCCTTCTCACTGTGTCATCATGTGGTAGAAGAGGCTGGCCTGCTCTGGGGTCTCTTTTATAAGGGTACTAATCCTAATCACGAGGGCTTTGTCCTCGTGATTGAATCACCTCCTAATACCACGACCTAATACCATCACCTACGGTCTCAAAAACATGAATTTCTGGGGGATACAAACATTCAAATTATAGCACTGCTCCTTTCCTTGCAATAGAGTAGTAGTTGTAGTAATAATAAAAAAAAATAATAGCAAGACGTATGGGGCTTACTATGTATCAGGAACTGCCCTAAGCACTTGATAATTTATTAAGTAATTGATTCCTAGGAAAATCTCACAATGTACGGTTGATGACAAGTCCCACTTATAGATGAGCGAACTAAAACATGAAGAGTTTGAGTAACTTGCCCAGGTCACCCAGCCAGAAAGTGGTAGAGCTGGGAATGAAAGTCAAACAGTTGGGCTCCAAGCCCTGTGCAGTTTTCAGTTCACTATTATGTTAGAGTAACTTGTCATAGAATTAACTCACTCAAGGGAAACTCACTGTATTGTTCACACAGCATAAACAGTGTGTGAAGAGTTGACTCTAGGAGAGAAGAGTGCTAGGCAGTCAATGAATCAAATACCTAAAATCCTTGATTTGCACCGTCCAGTTGCCTAAATACTCACTTTTAGGCAGGATCATAAAGCTCAGTGCAGCTACGGCTTCCTGCCTTTCCTTGGGGCTGCCTGTGGAAGCTCTGGGAGACGTGCAAGGATTCTTGCAGGTGCAGGCTCTTAGACCTATATATCCTGCACCAAACAGGCAGCTAGTTTTAATCTTTCCATTCTCTTCTCACTTTTTAGTCATTGATGTCCTTTTTCAAAAAAGGAAAATTAATTCTTTGGAATTCGTAGGAACCAGAGGGCTTTGAGTCTGCAATGTTTATGAATCTGCTGAGAGTGCTGGGAAATGAGGCTTCTTTTTTGCACATGAAGTCATATTTTAACCCAAACCAAAAGAAAAAAAGAGAAAGATTATTTGAGAGTCTGTGGGGATCAGAGCTGGGTATTGTGTTACAGAAATTTTCCATTTCAGACACAAACTACATACAGCAGTATGTGGGCCAAAAAAGGCCAACAGAGACTCCAGGAGGGCTTGAAGAAATAACACCTCCTCCTTTAATCCGAGGAGTGTGGCCAGGTTCTTGGGGAGGGCTGGGTGGAAGGTCTGGATCAGATCGCACTTAGAGGCCTGTGATTAGAATGATGATAATTGTGGCATCACAAGGCATAACTTCAGAGCGCTCCCTAGGATGCCCTTGGGCGAGGTACTTAACCCCTCTGTGCCCCAGTTTCCAATATCTGAAAATGGGATAAACACCTCAAAATTTACTGAGAGTGTAAAAGCATTACACATATTGGCTCTACAATAATAATATGGTAATGCTAGTTATATAATTAAATAATACATATAGTTAGTATTTATTGAGACCTTACTATACATGAGCTATTGTGTTAAAGCTTCCTAAACATTATCTTTAAACTTCACAACAGCCCTCTGAGATCAATTGTGTTGTTCTTCCAATACTGCAGTTTAGAAAAGTAAGTGACTGACTTAAGTTTATCACCTCAGGTAGCAGACTTGGATCTCAAATCTAAGTCTAGTCTGGCACCAAAACCCACGCAATGAACTAATAGCTAAGACGCTGGTCTGGTTCTCGGCTGAATGTGGCAGATGGAATTGGGCAGCATCCATTGTTGGATAAAATGTGTTCCTCTGACCCCTCATCCTCTCTTTTAGCAGTGTCCCTTTTAAGTTAACAAAGAAGCACCTATTTTAAGGAAATGTCGGGCTTGGGGTAATTACTCTGTAATACTTCTTATGTATACACATAAAATAAATGTGTATGCTTTTTCTCGTATTAAAAAAAATGTTGGGCTGGTTTTCCAGGTAAATAAACTGGTCTTGGTCTCTCTGGCTCAATTCTGAAACCAGTATTGCCTAAAGCAGTGGGTCTTATGGTGTGGTATCCCTGACCAGCATCACCTGGGAACTTGTTAGAGCTAAGAATTCTCTTGCCCCACCCTCATGTACTGAATCAGAAATTCTGGGTGTGTAGATCAGCAATCCTGTTTTAACAAGCCCTTGGAGTGATTCGAATGCAGCTAAAGTTTGAGAACCACTGGCCTCTGGGGTAGATAAAGGAGAGAGTTAAATCAGGAATAGAGGTCTAACTATGATTCTTAACAGCTGCTAGTGACTCATTCTCCCTAGTCATTCCCTTCTGAGTTTCTGTCCTTTTTAGGATGAAGGATTTGTTCATGTCCCATCTTGTGTGATAAATTTCATCAACAGTGTCAGTTCCTTTCTGAATCAATGCCGTGTATAAGGAGACTTTGAGCTTTATACACTCCCGTGTGTACCCATACCCACTTCTGCTTTTGGAACCACTTGCTCATTTCTCAGTGTGGATGATTAGCTTCAAATTACCTTCATGTCAGGAGAAAAAGAATTGAATAACACTGTAGTTCTAGGTGGAATGGAAGAATCACAAAGCTGGGATTAGTATCCAAATGTGTTTAGTTCTTTTTTTTTTTTTTTTTTTTTTTTTTGAGACAGAGTCTTACTCAGGCTGGGATGCAGTGGTGTGACCTCAGCTCACTGCAACCTCCACCTCCCGGGTTCAGGTGATTCTCCTCCTGCCTCAGCCTCCCGAGTAGCTGGGACTACAGGCGCGTGCCACCACGCCCAGATAATTTTTGTATTTTTAGGAGAGAGGGGGTTTCACCATGTTGGCCAGGATGGTCTCAATCACCTGACCTTGTGATCCACCCGCGTCGGCCTCCCAAAGTGCTGGGATTACAGGCTGGAGCCACCGCGCGCCTGGCCCACTTAGTTCTAAAGGTTCCAAGCAGTGCTATGAATGAGCCAAGTAGCATCTTGGCCCCTCTCCCCAACTTCTCACCTACAATTTATCACAAAGGATAAAACAACTACAACTGAAAATGGAGAAAATTATTGCTTCAGTTTTTAAATCTAAGCTCTGACTCAAATTTTGCTTCTCAGCCTCACCAGTCCCACGTGGCTCTGGGGCGGGGGGGGGGGGGGGTGTCGGGAACTGTATGCACATCACAGAAGCAAGAAAACAGAACACGTTTTCTGCCTTCTAGTTCACTCCCCAGAGGCCAGAGTAAGATGATGCCCGCAGTCCAACACAAATCTGCATTTTAATAACCTGACTTTCAATAAAAAGCACTCCAACTTTGCAAGTTTGTTACAAAAGCCTCGTTTGTTGTCTGAAATGCTGCTTTTCCTAATTGAAAAATAGTAGAAAATTTTATTGGACTTTGACAGAAAATGGAAGCTATGGTTATTGATGGGACCTGTATTTAGTATCTTTGGAGTAGGACAATTTCTTTTATCTCAACAAAGATGCATTGACATTAAGTTCTGGTTTGAGGGGTCTTTGGATTCCAGTCCACGTAAGGTAAAATAGGAATTTTAAAAATGTAAACATGGTTTCTGCTGATGGACAATGTCTGTGAATTTCAAGAGAGTTTTGCTCAGCACTTTATGTTGCTCTCTAGTCTTATTTTAATTCAGTGTGGACATACTGAGAGAATATCAGTCAGGAATATGGGTTAGCAACATGCACATGAAGGCAAGATGTATTATGTGCATTAAACTCTGACCTAGTGGAAGTGCAGATTGCCTAGCAATGTCTCCCCTGAAATGCTTTTGCATAAGTGTTGTGGCTACAGCCTGACTCCAATACAGAGGCATGAAGACACAGAAACTTCACATGGCTTTCTCTATTTGACAGATACACTTAGATCTCTGCCCTTAAAGCCTCTTGTCCTACAAACTGCATATTGTTGCTATTATGAACCAATAATATTCCCAACGAACTCTTGATTGATACCCAATTATAGCCTGTTGATTAAGAATACAAAATTTGGAAAGAGAGAAACTCAAATCCAAAATCTGATTTCATCTCTTATAAGCTGTGTGCCCTCAGACAAATTACTTAATCTGAGATGTGTTTGCTCACTTATAAATAGGGGATAAAAATTTCCACCTCATAGGGTTGCATGATGACTGATTTGGACAATGTCCAATTAGTAGGCATTTAGTAGGTGTTATATTATTTTGCTATCTTGAAACCATCTGGTACAAAGAGTAACTTTACATGCTAAACATATATTCCTCACTGTGTGTGCATACACACACACACACACACAGAATATACATACATACATATGTGTGTATGTATATATACATGTAAATATCTATAAAATCTCAATGTTGTGGTCTAAATGTTGGTGTCTCTTCAAAATTCTTAAGTTGAAACTTAATCACCAACATGACAGCATTAGGAGAAGGAGCCTTTGGGTAAGGCTGAAACTCTCATGAATAGGATTGGTACCCTTACAAAAGAGGCCTCAGAGAGCTGGTTTACCCTTCCATCATGTGAGGACACAGTGAGAAGGCACCATCTATGAACCAGAAAGTGGCTCCCCACTTGATACCAAATCTGCTGGTGTCTTAATTGTGGCCTTCCCAGCCTCCAGAATGGTGAGAAGTAAGTTTTTGTTGTTCATAAGCTACCCAGTTTATGATATTTTGTTAGAACAGCCTGAGTGGACTAAGACAATCATTGAAAAAAAAAGATATATCACTAGGATATTTATGCACATATATAATTACATTTTTACTCTAATCAGCTCTGAAGAGCAGTCATTTTTCTCCTTTCTTCCTTAAAATGTCACAGTAAACTCTACTGACTGACTCCTAGTTTCCAGGATGATGCTTATAGGCTAAAGGCCCCACACTGACAGGACTCATTTGCAAAATATAGCTTGTTGCCTCCGTCTGTGCAGCATCTAGTAGATGATAAAACCATCTTCATGGGTTTATCGTGGTGGTTGACTCACCCCTCCCATGGCTGCAATCCTATGAAACATGTCAAGCCATGGGTTCTTCAAGCTATACTAACAGCAATATAGATGAACTTGAAATACTTTTGTTAGAAAATAATCGAATGAAAACTTGATGTTTCTAGTAAACTCTGATTCTGACATTTATGTACTAACAGCAAAATAGATGCATTTGAAATATTTTTGTTAGAAAGTAAGCAAATGAAAACTTGATGTTTCTAGTAAACTCTGATTCTGACATTTAAACTACATGTACTGAAATGTCAAGTAATAAAATATTAATGTCAAAACATTAATTCTATTTAAGCTTTATAAATCAACTTGTTATTAAGGTGCTTCACAAATTCCATTAAAAAAGTAGAGAGCCTATGAGAAAAGCAAATGATAGAATTTTAGAATTTAGTGGGATATCAGTACAGGCATTTCTGTCTTAAAATGCGTGCGCGCGTGCGCACACACACACACACACACACACACACACACAGAAACTCCCACTGACTAGAGAAATGTAGAGAGAAGCATTAAGAACCAGAGCTCTGATGGTGGGGGATGGTGAAAAAATGCATGAAGTCATTTGCTCCACCCTGCCACAGTGAGATTATCCCCCATATGGTAGTTTATGTTTCTGTGGTTTGCTCAAGGCTTGAGTTAGTTTGGAGCAATTTTCTTCAGGGTGTTCTAAGCCAGTTTAAAATTATTTTGCGAACTATTCATTCCATCACATGCCTTAGCAAAATCTACCACAATCTAATAAGCATCTGAATAGGTTCTCTGAGATGCAGCTCAGAGTCTCCTTTTCTTGAATTTCAACTTTCTAGCTCATTGCAGCAAAATCTCTTTACCCCTTTGGCATTTAAATTTTTCCTGGGCACTGAGGGATTTGACTCTGTCTTGCTACACAATCCACAATTGACTTTAAGATTCATGGGCTGTGTCTCCAAGTAGAGGTTTTATAAAATGAGTAGAACATAGGTGGTAATAAGTAATAAATAGGTAATCAAATGCTTGAAAGTTACAGCTCGTTTTGTTCTTTGCTTCATTTTTAATGGAGTCAGTGCAAGATATTTCTTGAGTGTTCATTGTGTGAAAGGCATTGGGCCATAGCTCTTTGGCTCTGGCTCCTGCGCAAATCTTCCTCCCTGTTGGACTCCCTGGTGGTTACTATCTGTCTACACACACACACACACACACACACACACACACACACCATTGTCTCCTATCTGCTTTTTTCTTTTTTCTTTTTTACATTTGGTATTTGTTCAGTGTTTTATTTGCTGAGATCACAGGTTGGCTTAGAACAATTTTCCCGAAACTTCCAGATGAAAATGATTACCTGCAGCATTTAAAAAACACAGTTTTGGGGCTCTTTCTCTGGCATATATGGTTCAACAGGGCAGAGAAAAGAACTGGGGAATTTTTTTTTTTTTTTTTTTGAGACAGAATCTCACACTCTGTCGCTCAGGCTGGAGTGCAATGGTGCAATCTTGGCTCACTGCAACCTATACCTCATAGGTTCTAGTGATTCTCATGCCTCAGCCTCCTGAGTAGCTGGGATTACAGGCGTGCACAACCATGCCTGGATAATTTTTGTATTTTTAGTAGAGATGGATAATTTTTGTATTTTTAGTAGAGATGGGGTTCCACCATGTTGCCCAGGTTGATCTTGAACTCCTGGCCTCAAGAGATCTGCCCGCCTTGGCCTCTCAAAGGGCTGGGATTACAGGCGTGAGTCATCACACCCGGCCCCTGGGGCATTTTATTTTTAGATTTCTCATATGTGAGTCTTTTCAACAGGTAAGTTTAGGAAACACTGGAGTAGAAGATGATCTCTCAGATTACTTCCAACTTTCATACACACACTTCAGACCAATCTTTAAGGTCTTGATTGAGAAATTACATCAACTTTCTCCTTTAACCTCTGGCCCTGAGATGTTCTCACTTCCGAAACTTCCATTGCAGCCATGTGTATTGTTCAGCAGTTATTCATGAACTAACTTGCAGAATTTCTTTGATGACTCAGGCTTTTATTTAAATCTTTAATTTTATTTAATGTTTTCAACTTTTAAAACATGCCTACTGAGACTCTGGTAGACTTCTCAAGAGAAGGGGAAATGTTTTATATTTCTTTCTACATTTCTTCATTTGTGTTCACACAATGCTTTGCATTTGCATGAATGAGGTTTTATTTCTAATACAATTTTCTTTTCAAATATCAATATCCTACTGCATGGATAAAGAATGTATCATTTCATTCCATATACTAATAGGCATAAGATTTGGGAACCCTTGTTTTATCCTAGCTGGTGCAGCTGTTGGGTACTCATATAACCCCTTAATCCTTTGTAAAAACTTAATGGGACAGCTGCCTTGATAATATGCAGTTTCAATGACTACCTCTGTTGAGGAAAATAATGTGCTATTGTAGTAAGTATCACAGATTAATGATATTTCTCTGCAAGGAAACGTGTAATGGACAAGAGTTCCCAAACTAGGACTCATGCTATATGCCAGAAAAAAATCACCTTCAATATCTACCATAAGATGCAAGTGCGTTGTTTGAATCTAGCAACGCTTGGCATCATTGTTATATTAATGGTTTAATTAGACCGTTTTCAGTGTCATAGAACAGTTCTTTAAAGGATTTTTAACAAGGATACTATTGTTAAAGAAAAAAGGCTCTTTCATTTCAGCCATTAACATTATAAGGGGGAAAATGAAAAAGGACTACTGGCAGCATATTTTTTAGTTCAGCTGTGACTTCTCCAGCCTAATCACTAAGAAGTTCCTGCAAGGCCATTCTTGTTTATATAGCAGTTTGATCTGGATTCTTGTAAAATTAAACGTAGGTTGACAAATTAAATTTAACACCACCAGCCTCTAGGACACCGTAAATGTAAAGGAGACTAAAACAAACATGAGAAATATTATTGTAACAGGGTAATGAAAAGTCAGATCCAACAAAACATAAAAATCTTGCTTACGAATATAATTTAGTGCAAAGAGTATCAACCAACGGTTGATATTTCTTTATTTATACTTACATCATTTTTCCTATGCCACTAAAATGGATGTCTTTGTTTCCTCGCAGATTTTTTTTTGGTACCAGTTTACCAGAGACATCTATTTAACTTTTGAGTTAAGCAATTCAGTGATTTCTGTGCTATCATAGTTTAAGATCTCTTTCAAGAATTCATGAAATAAGCATCTTACATTGTTGGTGGTTAATTACACTGGAACATTCAGTCTCTTTGAACTTATCCTCAAAATGGGTTTTTATTTTTTATTTTTATTCTTCTTATTTTTTTTTAGCCTTCTCTTGTTCTGGAAGGATTTTTGTTTTTCAATGAAAAAGGCTCATAGGTGATGTGAAACTTATGTCCCAGTAGAATAGAACAGGAAAGACTTCTCAACCTCATGTATGTGTATTCAGAAGTACACATAAAAAGACCCTAAAAATGTAAATGAGAAACTCATGTTTAGAGTACGACTTGAAAATAAGTAAAAAATGTATATTATACAAATATAACAAATGTAGCATAAGTATCCTGACTTGCAAACTGCTGAATTTGACAAGAAAAAAAAAGAGGTGACGGCTGGGTCTAGTGACTCACGCCTGTAATCCCAGCACTTTGGGAGGCCAAGGTGGGTGGATTACCTGAGGTCAGGAGTTCGCGACCCGCCTGACCAACATGGTAAAACCCCGTCTCTACTAAAAATACAAAAATTAACCAGGTGTGGTGGTGTGTGCCTGTAATCCCAGCTATTTGGGAGGCTGAGGCAAGAGAATCGCTTGAACCTGGGAGATGGAGGTTGCAGTGAGCCGAGATCGTGCCACTGCACTCCAGTCTGCGCAACAAGTGTCTCAAGAAAAAAAAGGAAAATAAAAAAGAGGTGACAATAAAGAGGGACATGAGTTGGCTGCTCTGGTAGAGTCTCACAGGGTCACAAGTGAGGTGGACTTTTGACAATTTTGCCTGACCTGCCCTCCTATTTCAGGAAATACAAATAAAGAAAGCCCAAGCCCAAAGGGTTAGATGTTTCCTTCCCTGGAAGCTCAGGCCACTAGGTGCATCTGTCTAGGATTTGAGTCTTCACTGAGCAATGCAAATTTCCAGTGAACCTTTAGAGATGAAGGTTGGTGCCTCTGATGGAGGGTAGAGTCAGATGTGGCTGGTGAAATCATAGCTAGTGTTCGTGGTGATAATGCCAATGGCAGCCTCTTAAACTGACTTCACATACCATCTTGGCTCTATTTTGCTTCCTGTGCTTTTTTCCCATACACCAGGTCTCATTCACCAGTGTTCTTAGCTCTCTTGTACACTATTTGACCTCCTTCAATAAATTTGTTTTCTGCTTACAGCCTGAGTTAGTCTGATTGTGGAACCAAGAACCCTGAGCACCATATCAAAAGAGCTGGGTTGATCCCAGCTCTGTAGGACCAGAAGCCCCAGTGTACCAGTTGCCCACAGGGAATCAGGCTCCAGGAACTGCCACACCTCACAAGAAAGTAAAGTTAGGGTCATTAGTGATATTTGTTTAAACTCTTTCTCACTCCAAATAAGATTTGAGATTACTTATACAAAAAGACATAACCCAACAGGATAAAAGAATTGGAGAGAAAATGGGAGGAAGTAAAAATAAAGGTATTGAGGCATGAGTCAGATTGTTAAACACTGCTTTATAATGAGAAGTGGAACTTGTAGACAAACACACAGCTCAGTGTATCCTCATGTTCCCTTCCCTGCGGGAGAGGCTTCCTGGGAAACATAGTCAGAGCTACTGGGGATTGGGGGTGAGAAGAACAGTGAATATGAGTCAAGGAAGCTGGGCCAACTTCGTGGCTGAGCCAACAAATCACAGTCTCTGGGCTCCTCTGTCCTGGTATCGCTGCAGTCGATGAGTTTCTGCTTTTGGCTCTGTAGTGTCCTTTAAGTCCCTTTTTTTACATGAAAGTCGCTTCTTTTACAAATATTTTTGTGAATATATTTATAAATATATTTACAAATGTAGATACATTTGGAAGAAATAATACCTTAAGGCATTTACTTTAGCAAGGTGTTTCCCAAATTTCAGTCATTCTTGTGTTATCTTCACAATTTTGCCATAGTTACCTACTCTCTATTCTATTATGTAATTTGAATACCTACTACATGTATAATACTTTTCTTCTAAATACTATACATAGCTATGGAAGCTTGCTATACTACACATTTTTAATACTCATAAGAATAATTCCATAGCATTAAAATGATTATATATCATCTTGCATTCTGCTGAAAGTTTTATCAAGTGAAGTAGAATTTCATCCTTGTTTAAAATATTTTACACAGAAGTTAAAATTTTGGTCTTTACTACCAGAAAAGGTCTATATTCTGCTTTAAGTCTTGATTTATAGTTTGGCTGGGTATAGAACTCTAGGTGGAAATGTTCCCTAACTTTGAAGGCATTTCCCCAGTATCTTCTAGCATCATATGGTGGTGATGAGAAGTAAGAACCAGTTAATTTGCATTTCTTGTAGGTTACTTTTTTCTCTTCTCTGAAATATATGTCCTTTTAGTCTTTAAAATTCTAAAATACCAAAAGTTTCCTATGTACTTGTTTTTCCTTTTTAAAATTAAAAAGAAAATTTTTAGAGACAGGATCTCACTCTGTCACCCAGGCTGGAGTGCAGTAGCAAGATCATAGTTCACTGTAACCTTGAACTCCTGGAAGAACTCAAGTTGTCTTCTCTCCTCAGCCTCCCAAGTAGTTAGGACTACATATGTGTGCCACCACACCCAGCTAATTTTTAAAAATTTTTTGTAGGGCAGGGTCTTGCTATGTTGCCCAGGTTGGTCTTAAATCCTTGGCCTCAAGCGATCCTCTGGACTTGGCCTCTCAAAGTATTGGGATTACAGGTGTGTAACAAGCTGGCCTATTTCACTTTTTAATTCATTGTGCTGGACATGAACCCTATTCATATAAGATTTGTATCTTTTGAGCACTAAGATTCTACTTTTTGATAATTTCTTCCCTTCAGTTTTCTGTGCTATTTCTGAAACACCTTTCAGTTAGATATTGGACTTCCAGGATTAGGTTTCAGCATTTGGAACCTACATGAGTTGGTCAGGGAAATAAAGACTTTCTGTGTTCTCTCAGTAGGAAGCATCTTAACACAAGGAATAAGCATTGGAAGGGCTGGAAGAGTGAAAGTTTCTTGAACTGTCACTGACTCGCTCAGTCCACAACCCCAAAGTGCTTGATTCTAGATGCTCAAATGTTAAGCTGCTTCAAACTTCACATCCAACTTTTACCCATATATCTGTCTGCAACTGCCTTTAGAGAATAATAGTCTTGTCTTTTCTATTTAATACCTTTCCAGTCACTGATACTGGCTTCAGGCTGTAATCTGAAACCACGTGGGGCAAGCACTCTGAAAAATGTTATTCCTGCTTCTTCATGCTCTTAGCAGAGGTTTGGAGGTGCCCGGGTGACAGAGACAATTCAGCACAGAGCTACACCGGCTGTGTGCATACCCCAAGTACTAGCCATGTGGCCTGGGGCAAATTTCTTTTCTTTTCTTTCCCTTTCTTTTCTTTTCTTGTTTCTGTTTTTGTTTTTGTTTTCAAGGTCTTGCTCTGTTGCCCAGGCTGGAGGGCAGTGTCAACATAGCTCACTGCAGCTTCAAACTCCTGGGCTCAAGCAATTCTCCTGCCTCAGCCTCCTGAGTAGCTGGGACTACTGGTGTGTGTCACCATGCCCAGCTAATTTTTTTTAAAAAAATTTTGTAGAGATGGTATCTTGCCAGTTTTCCCAGGCTGGTCTCAAACTTCTGGCCTCAAGTAATCCTCCCACCTTGGTCTCCCAAAGTGCTGGGATTACAGGTGTAAGCCACCACACCTGGCCTTTTTAATTTCTTAATGCTTCAACCTCTCCAACTATTAGGAGAGAATAATATCATTAGCTACCCCTAGGATTGCTGTAAGACTGATTGAGATAACACAGGCCATGAATGTAAATCAGTGCCTGGTAAATATTCTAGCGCTTTTGGTATATGTTGGTGATCTTAATTTTAACTGTTATTATCTACTGTCTGTTTTTCAACATTTCCACCTATGCCATTTTGCTCTACATTTCAAAAAGCTTCAACATAATTTTCCAGTCTATTAATTTTTTATGACTAATAATTGTTATCACTAAAAGAACTTTCTTATTTAGATTTTTAAATAGTATCTTCATTGCTTTACAGATGCAATTATTTTGGCTCTGTGTTTTGTTCCTCTGCCCCATTTGTTTTCTGTCTTCTAGCAATTTATTGATAGCCCCCTCTTTCTTCTCTGTTATGAGCTTATTCTTTTGGTTTTAAATTTGTTTTAATAAGGTCTTGGGAGGATCAAAAGCCATGGGGCTAGTTTGCCATCTTGCACAGAAACTGACAGTGCTATTTTCATCTTAATTTTCCTCACTTAGCAGGATTGAATCCACAGGCTGTCACTAACAACAGTTCACAATTATTCTGCCCTTACTGTGTGTCAGGTAGTATACTAAGGGCTTTCCATTCATCCTCTCATCTAATTCACTTTGATGTTAAGATATAGGAAGTTGTGTTATCCTCATTTCTTTAAGATGAGATTAATGAGTTTTACAGAGGTCAAATGACTTGCCCAAGTTCACACAGCTAGTAATGAACAGAGCTAAAATTTAAACTCAGATCTATTGGCCACTCAACTACCACTGGTAGCTCTGAGCTACTACTGCAACATGGATCTCATCATTTTAAATGGCTGCACAGTATCCGTGTATGTTTGTGTTTATATCTAAGCCCTGCTGATGAACACTTAAGATGTTTTCAAAATTTGCTGTTATAAAACTTACATAAATATTTAAGTACTGTGTGAAACTTTGTATGCACTGCACTATTATTATTTTCTAAAAATAAGTCCTGGAAGTGAATTTGAGAAATCCAGAGTTATCTTTGTTAAAATATTTAAAAATATGTTTTGACAAACTGTCCTTAAAAAAGAGGTTGTAGTGATTGACACTTCCACCAACAGCAATGTGTGGAAGGGTCTGCTCCCCACATGCTCATTAACATCTAATGTTACTCAGTTATTGCCAATCTCATGACAATGAAATGCTGCCTTACCGTTTCAGTTTGCCTTTAATTTATTGTTACCATGGCTGAACATCTCTTCATGTCATTATAGATAATGAACCTTTCTTCTTGTGTGAGTTGTCAGTTCATTTTCTGCCCAACTTTTTACTGGGCTTTTCCCTGTAGCTGGTAAGGATTTATAAGTACTCTTTAGGACCAGTAACCTTTTGTCTGTTTTTTTATGTTGCAAATGTACTTTCTCCGTTCATTATTTCTATTTTTACCTTTGTTTAAGCATTTGTAAAAATAAGTTTTAAACATTTAAGTAGCCAAATCTATCCTAATTAACTTTGATAGATATTCTTTCTTTCAATGGATGACAAAATGAAACCAATATGAAAATTGGTTCCTTAAGAGTGTGATTTATGACCTGAGTTTCTAAAAGAATCAGAAAATTCAACAATCTTGTTAGCTCTACTTCAGGAAACAGGCAAATTGTTTAAGATGATGCAAGTTTTCACTTATATGCTAAATGCTTACCTAAGTCAACTTAAGAAGGACTTCCAGCCAGGCTAGGTTGAGAGCTACTAAGCTTACCCTTCTGACTTATATTTTGCTTACAATGTGTAGTATTGGAGAGTTGGATTTGGTGCTAATGTAGGCTATTGGGATGGGGACTGGGTTGGCTATGTTTATTCTTTAACCTTGAGCTTCCTACCTGGTGCCAGCTGCTGACATTAGAAGACCTCACTGCTACTTCTCTAGATTTTTACTTTGTTCACTATTCCTGTTTAAAGTTGCTCCCAGGAAAAATGAAGTTTAATTCATAACTGAGTAGAAATCAGATTTATAACAAGCTTGTCCACCAGGCAGAAGTCCCTAGGGCATGGGAGAGCATGTGAGCCCTGGACTGCACAGAATGTTTCTAAATTAAGTCTCCAGTCCAAAGGATGTGAATTAGGCAGAGACTGTGATTCAGGGCAAAGTTCGAATTCTTCTTTTTCCTACCTTTTAGTTAGAAAGATCTCTCCAGACTCTCCTCTTACCCTCTTTCTCCAGGGATCGAAACTTTCTTAGCCATGGCTACCACAACTGTCTCTACTCTTGTAATTTCACCTCCTTAGGATATTCAGACAAATTCCTAAAAGGAAGTAGCTTTTTCTTCATAGCCTGGATTTTTAGAAAGGAAGAATGTGGATCCAAATTTTCTTTTCTTTAAAATACCACTTGGACCTCAACTCCTTTGGCAGTTGGGGAGCACCCATCTGAAACTTTTCTCCTTTGTGTTCAGTTATTACCACATATGATACTGTGTTGGCTCCTTTATTGATTCATTTTCTCTATAAGATGTTGGTCTTCGCTGGGCACGGTGGCTCAAGCCTGTAATCCCAGCACTTTGGGAGGCCAAGACGGGCGGATCACGAGGTCAGGAGATCAAGACCATCCTGGCTAACACGGTGGAACCCCGTCTCTACTAAAAAATACAAAAAAAACTAGCCGGGCGAGGTGGCGGGCACCTGTAGCCCCAGCTACTCGGGAGGCTGAGGCAGAAGAATGGCATGAACCTGGGAGGCGGAGCTTGCAGTGAGCTGAGATCCAGCCACTGCACTCCAGCCTGGGCGACAGAGCAAGACTCCGTCTCAAAAAAGAAAAAAAAAAAAAAAAGATGTTGGTCTGTCTTTGGGCAGAACTGTCAACTACTCATCTCTGAATCTATATCCCTTAGCAAGGTGTCAGACGTGTTAGGCACTCTGTAAATGTCTTCTTATTGGATATGTGTTAGAACAATGGAAAATATTTGATTCTAACATGCCATTATGACTTTGGCCTGGGGGAAGTGGGAGTAAATAGCTTTTGATATAAATGCATGTGAAGAATAGTAGTATCCCAGGTTAGAGTTTTATCAGATACTGGTAAAAAGACAAAACATGGTGACCCTCAACCAATCCCTTCAGGAGAACAGCCAAATATTAAGCCAAACCAGACATGTGTAGAGTATGTGTCTGCAGAATAGGAAAATAAATACGTTTGGCGAGTAGGCTCAGCGCACAGTCTAACCAAATGATGTGCAGGCTACTGTATCCAGTGACGAGTTTACCTGAATTTTATTGGTTAATTTTACTCATAACACCATCTAAAATAAGATGTATTGGTAATGGGATACAAAATTCAGCATGCCAAGAGTTACTTGAAGACATTTGAAGTTCAGTATAATTAACCAGCCCTGAGACTTGTTTAGACATCACAAAAGAATTTTTTACATGTTAAAGGATCTTGTAGTGTGTCTTTTCTAAAAATGATAAAAATGTGTTGTAGAAATTTTAGAGAAAAGAGTATGCTATCAATAGAAGTCTTTAGACTAGTGTTTTGAACAGATATTTGCTTCTGCTAATTACTTCCAGAAATTAAACAACTATTTAGGTTTTGTGTAACCAACACCCAGAAATAGTCCAGACAAAGGATTTTTCTTGTTGCAAAATTGATTTAATGCCCTTCTCATATTAAAGTTCTTTCCATGTAACACACATACACACAGACATGCACACACACACACACACACACACAAACTTGTAAATTATTTTAGTTCCATCTCAGTCACAGAAAGACACTTGGTGCCCACAAATGCCTGAAGATTTATGGCATGAAAGTCTCCTCTGTTCAAAATGCTGCCTCCCTCCCTTTTGGCCTACTGGTCAGTGAAGCATGGGACTATCAGAGACAGTTCTGCATCTTCCTCTACTGGATAAGCCCCCTCTTCCCTTTTTCACTGGGAGGCAGGTGCTCAGGCACAGATGGGAGACCCATGGACTCTTGACTATCAATGAGTGAGGGCTTTGGGTAGGTGTATGAGGTTAGTTTTTGAAAGTAGGAGAAAAGAGTTCTATTTTACGTCATGCTCTGAAACTCTTTTTCTCCTGTGAGAGAGCTGGCAGGACTAGAGAATCCAGTCCAATAATAGGAATTCAGTTCAATTCAAGAAGCAATGTGCTCACTGACTGGAGAACAACTTGTAAAGGTGCCAGCTGGTACTTGGTCGTTAGCATTAGGACTTTGTGAGATTGTCTCCATGTTTCAGCACCTTGTCTGATTCTTTTTTTTCATCATTGTTGTTGATATTTCTTTGCTTTTAGCTTTTTTCCCACTCTCCTCTCCCCACTGTTTTTTTTTTTTTTTTTCACCTTGATGGGCATGAATTGAGGCATTGAGGTCTGTATCTGAGTTAAGTTGGACATTGACAATGGTTGTTGGAATCATGGGCTGTTCCGATTCTCTGACTTCGTTAAGAAATGTTATATGGTTGAATCATAAGCCTGTCCTCTTCCTATCCTACCTTAAGTGAATGTATATGGGGTGGGGGGCAAGCCAAGGGTGACTTTTGGTGATCGTTAGTTTTGTGGCTTCTAAAGAGTGAGTGTAGTTAATACAGGTGTGACAGTCAACTAAGCATTATATATTTTGTTACGTGTTATCTATCCCTCTTCCCAAGACACTACCTAAGAAGAAGTTAGTTAGATATTAGGAATAGAGTAGAAACAGAGAAGTGGGTATGTTCAGTAAGATTTTTGTTGAGTATAACAGGAAGTCACTTGAAGAGTCTGCCAAGAAATCAGTTGGTTCTTACTGAATTTATGGCATCATCTGCCCCCTTCATGTACCTTGAAAATTACCAGATATCCCCTGGTGATGATAATTAGTTCTCTCTCTCTCTCTCTCTCATATTTAGCAAGGACAATAACAGGCAGCAAAGTGATGCAGCCTCTAAATGCTGCTGAGACATAAGACCATTGATGCCCAATTTCTTTCAGCACTTTTCTTCTTGGACCAGAGGTTCTTTGCCATCACTTGTGACTGTGGTTCTTCAGGGTCTTAGCACTCCCTAGGCATGGGTCTGGGTGATAAGATAAACCAGTGTGGGCCATGATGATATCACACTTCATTTACTGAAATGTCTAGCTATGCCTTGCTGTTTGGTGCAATTAGTACGTTCCTTTGAGTTGTACTGCCTGGGCTGCTTTCTCTCATACAGTATCATAGTGAGCAAGCGTTATTCTTTCCTTTTCATGTGGAGAAGGAGAGCAAAAAGAAGTAAAATAACCTCAGGTAAAAAAAAATTTTTTTAATGCTTGAAATAGAATGTCATAATTCTGCTAGTCATCTTGAGGACCATTCATTTCTGCAGATTGTAATAGGGAAACCAGACTTCCTCTTTTAAAAAACCTGCCTTTTTGGTTCAGGGCCTGGAGGATGCAGTCTCCCTTCTTTGATATGACCTCTTTTCATTACAAATAGCCTCTCATGAAGCTTACAAGAAGGGACACGAGCACAGGCACCCAGTTAGCAACAACCTGGGAGAGTAACCCTGGCCAGGGCACCTGGGGTGGCTCCAGGAGAGGTAGGCAGACAGGGGTGATCTCAGGATCCGGAGCAGACTCAAAGCTTTTCTGCAGCCTGTGACCATTGTGGTTTTTTTCTTTTTTTTATAACTTCAGAAGAGGTGTGGATCTGTCCCTCACTCTCTGCCTTTTGTTTATAATGTCATCTTCTCCTCCTCCTCCAAACACACACAGTTCCATCTGACTCACTGCCATGTTTCTGTAACCTTGGGCAAGTCACGTCACCTTTAAGGGCTTCCGTTTATTTATAAAGAGAGAATGATAGTCATGACTGCCTGCTTGCTGGAGCTTGCATAAGTGACACACAGGCATGGCAAAGCTGAATGCTGGACATGAGAACTCAGATGTGGTTCTTGCACTCTTCCAGCCAAATGGGTTTCTTCTCTAGTAAAGATCAATGCCCAGCCTCACCAATTTATAACATCTTCAAGGTGGCATAGCTGGGATCTCTTGAGCAGTTTTTTCATTCCCCTTATTTAGCCAAGAGATAGGAATGATCTCCCTAGAGAAATTAAAATTATTTCTGTATTTTCCTTAAAGAACTTTCTGAAGTAAACTTTTCTAGTTTTGCACAGAACACAGAATATCAAAACTAGAGAAGACATTAGAGATGTTATAGTCTCAGTCCCCTGCCTCCATTTTGAAAATGAGAAAATTGAGGCCAAGAGAGCTGAAGTGATTTGCCCAGAGTTGCCCTGTTGGTGTGTGTAGTAGCAGAATCAAACAGAACTGAGGTCTGCCTATGTGCTGTACCATTGAGTTGGGGGTTGGCAGAAGAGAAAGTAGACCCCCGATGCCCTATTCCCTCTACACCAATGGTTAACACTTCCGATTCTTTTCTTCAGTCTCCCCTAGCAATTCCAGTTTTCTTTTGATAAATCAATTTCTTGATTAAATTCCTAGTTTATTACCAATTTAGTATCACCAACAAATATTTACTGAGAACCCATTATCTTCTTGGTACTGTATAATGATTAAAAGTACACATACACATACAGATATACACACACAGGCAGACACACACATACATGCACACTCACCTACACGCAAATATAGAGGACTCTAAAGAAGCTGTGGTTGGTCTACTGGATAAATTTAAAACCTTCTCATCGCCGATAAGTGGCAAGATTATTTAATCCTATGTCAAAGACAGTGTCTAACACACTTCTGGGAAACAGTAGATGATTGTTGCTGAACTGAGTAGATAACCCATCAATAAATGTTTGTGGTTATCCATAATTAGAATGCAGATGAGTAAAGATGTGAAACTGAGCCACCATCAAGATGTCTAAAAATTGGCATAAAGCCACAGAGAAAGATAACAGTGCTGTCAGGCCTAGGATGCCTCTGTTGGACTATTTTAGTTTAATTTGTTGGACTATAATTTATCAACACAACTATATTCTATAACAATACTATTCTTATGGAAAATGGAGAATTTTCATTTTGCAAAGAAAAGCAAAGTGAGATGAATTTGAGTAGAGAACAGTCACATTCTGGGAAGTCTAGGCATTAGCTCTTCCTATGATCAGGATTCCTTTCTAGGAAGCAGAGCTAAATTTTGTGGGATACATGTATTTGAAATGGAAAGTACATCTCCTTGGAATTTGTAGGGGTATTGGCTTTCCTCGGGTCATAGAGAGAAGCCTGCCACCTGCCAATTTACTGCAACATCTTCTGGCCGACCTCTCCTGGGTTTTCTCTTCTCTTGAAGCCTGCTCACGTACTAACCACAAGTCTTCAGCTGTTTACCTTGTGAAACCTAATGAGATCACCACAAAGTAGGCCCCATGGACGAAAGCCATCATTCCACAGAAGTACACATGAGCTCCAGCCAAATGCACTATATAAGGCTTATCTTGAGAAATGAATCCTTGAAAACATCAGCCCAGTGATGACAAAAAAGAATTCTGCCTACTTAGGGTTCTCTGCAGGAAGTGTTTTTGATATTATTTTGGCTTTTGAAAAAAAAAAAAAGACTTTGTGGGGGTTACCTCAGTGCACAGTGAAATCACAAATTCAAACTGTTTGAATCCTGTCCTCCAAATACAGAGGTCTTATGTGAAAACAATCTCATTTTCATTTTACTTTCTGGGAAACCCTCCAAGGCATGGTGAATTGCCAGCATTTTGTGACCTTCAGTTCCTTTACTGCTCTCATGGGAGACTTGACCTTTGAACTTAGAGAGGAGGGAAACAAGTTTTGGGTGGGTCAGGGGCAGAAGTTTCATTCACTCTGCTTGATCATTGCCCAAAACTATGGGTTCTCCTGCACCAAGATCCTTAGAACCTCAGAGGTCACAGAAATGGGTACCAAAAAGTATGATGAGGATGCACGTTAACACCAAAGCAAGGATGTGGACAACACGACTGTCGCATGGGATGGAGACTCAGGCAGCCAGCCAGGGGCAATTCCCAGTGAAGCATTAGGGATAAGAAAACACTTGATCTCCAGATGCATAACTGATGCAGGGCTCCCTGACCCTTCAGAACATCTTAGGACTGAAATGGAATTCCTAGGGCATAAGGTTTCCTCCTGTAACTCTAGCTGGTTTCTGTAGGGTTGAAACTACAATAATGGATTCTCAATTTGTAGAAGGACTTCCTTAGGTTCCATACCACTTGGCAACTGTTTGACTCATGAGACAACCATCTAACTACAGGGTTAGAGAGGGCTTATGCATCTCAAGACACCATGCGGTCTCTAGCCCCTACTCATGTATACTGTTCTCTAGGCACACAACTAATTAGAAGACAGCGGTGGCTTATCCTTCTAGCAAGAACCCCTTTGATACCTTATTTTGCTCATGGGCACATGGCCTTGAAAGATTTTTTGACTTTAAGGCAGATTTTATTAAGTAACAATTATTGTCTTTATTTTCATTACTCTATGAAAATCTAATTAGAATAACAGCATTACCACACTCACCTGTTAGAATTCTAGCCCAAAGCAAAGCAATCAATATTTGAATGGTCACTGCCTGAGAATAGACTGTGTATTCACTTGGCATTTTTAATTTCTGAAAATTTAAATAAAAAGCTTGTAGGCCCCATTCCTACCATTTGTAGGACTTAGGAATCCAGGGAACTGCATGAATATTTAATTTAAAAAAGAAAAAAAAATTTGGAATCCCAAGACCTAAGGGACTTAGCTGAGTGAGACTGAGAAGGGCATTCACCTGTATAAGTCTCAGGTTCCTTATCTGAAAGGATATCATCTGAAAACAGTACTCATCTTACAGGGCTGAGGTGAAGATTAAATACAGCTATTGACATACTGGATAGTTTTGAAAAATGTAGCTGATTTCAAAGACTGAAATTTCACTGCAGAAATAAAATTTTTAAAAAGTTGAGTATAATAAATGACAAATTTGTCTTGTACATTGCATTAAAGTCAATCAAACAAACAAAACAATGTTTATAAACTAGGAGATAAGAACAATTTTCTCTCTCAGCTTCAGAAAGGAATCAAAGCACTGACTCTTGGGCAACTGCTGTTGTGTGTGTGTATGTGTGCATGTGTGTTTTGTGGTTCCTTTTCTAGAGAGAGGAAAACCACTGTCATATTGAGTTTTATGCTTATACTCAAGTACATCAATAACATCTGGTGTGGGTGGAAAGGGGGAATAAATATGTACTCTAAGGATCCGATCAAATAATTTAGAAAGAACTTTTTTTACTCTTTTACATGTAGAATGTGAACAGTGTAGACACTGTTGGGTGAGTATGTTTCCCAGAACAGAATGCTGAAGAACATGGGATTTGGAGTCAGACCTCAACTCAAATTTTACCTCATCTTACTAGCTCTGTGACTTGGGCAAGTTGCATAGGTTTGTTATGAAAATTAAATGAAAAAAAGTGTAGATAAGAAGGCAGCAGTTCATAGTAAGTAGTTGATACAGGTGAAATGTTGTGATGAGTCTTTGTGTTTTAGCTTCAACTTTCTTTCTCCTAGTGTTTTAGTTAATGAAAATGATGGCATGTAAATACAGTTCATGCGAGGTCAGTTGATTAGTAAAGGGTACTAGTAGACATGGTGATGCAATCCCTATTTGTAATGCCTTTGCTATCACACACTTGAGATACGTGTGAGGCAAGTCATTACAAACCCTTTGTTCAAAGACATTTAATCGACCTCATTTCATGATGGCATTTCTTTATCTTGATCTTGTAAATGCTCAGGAATTGTGGCTGCTTTGGAATTTATGACAGACAGCTAATGGAATCTTTAGGACATATGTGAACAAAAGTGAAAATAGGGGTGGGGGGTGGATTAAGGCTTCTGCTGTACATTACTCATTCATTGCTTAAATGACACCAACAAGCCATTTAGACTCCAAGCCGACATGGGTATCTTTGGATTGCAGATGGTGAAAGCCTTGATAGGAGGGACTATTGATTGTTTCTCTGGCTTTAAGCCTCTTTGTGCCCAAGTCTCTTAGATTTAGATGAGTGGATATTTGCTGAGATGAGATAGTAAGTAAATTCTTGAGTTCCTTGAGAAAGACTGAGATAGGGTCATTTCTTCTCTGGAAATAGTTCAGATGTTGTACTTTAGTTGGGGCTCATGGATTTGAGTCTACAGTATAAAAAGGGGCAAAGACCTAGCCTGAGGATTAGCTGGGTTATTTAGAAAATATACAGAACAGAGAAGACTCCAGTGACTGCCACAACTAAAAACACTTCCTTTTGCTCTTGCCTGTTCTATCCTTTTCGGAAGTCCAGTACTGGCCTTTCGGTTACAGTGGCTCAGGCATGGCACATCCAAGAGCCAGTGGAGAACTTCTGACTGTATTAGTCAGCCTTGCTTACCTCAGTGACCCTTCAATTTACGCTTATCCATATGGTCATCTCCATGACCTTACGGGAAAAGCACTGGGTTGGGAACAAGATAGAACTGAGTAGAATCCAGGCTCAGACTAATTGCATGATTTTGGACAAATTAATTAATTTCCATATTCTAACTACCTAACATTTAAAAACAATGACAATGCCTATCCTAATCTAGTTAATCTGAAGAGTAGTCTTCCTCTACTTACTATCCAATATTCAGGAAATGGAAAGAAAAAGCTGGATATACCCTTAGGGGCTTCCAGTGTGTTTTAGGCCCTGAGGCAGAAGCTACAAAAAAAGGACAGATCAGACCTGTGTGTCTGTCCCTAAGGCAGCCTTCGGTAATGTGGGGAAATATGGCCAATGCATAATTAAAAAAAAATTTTTTTTTTTGTAGAGACAGAGTCTCACTTTATTGCTCAGGCTGATCTTGAACTCCTGGCTTCAAGCAATCCTCTGCCTCACCTTCCAAAGTGCTGGGATTACAGGCATGGGTCACCATGCCCAACCTAGCCAATCATTTGATCACCCCAAGATCCTTTTCCCTCGTCAAAACCACCTCCATCACTTGTATTATCTATAAACATCCTCTGGATGCCAGCCAGATTCACACTTAACATTTTGCAGTGCTTAATATCTTCACAGAAATATATCAGTTTTCCATAATTCTCCACAACATTCTTGGGAGGTAGCACAGACTTACCCAAAATCACACATGGGTTTGTGTCTACAATGGCCTCCACTCTTGCATCTAGTTAACTGCCTCAGACACTAAATATTCAGCCACAAACCTTACCTGAGGTGAGTCACTTCGGTTCCACAGCTGATTGACAAAAATAATGTCAAACATTACCTTGTCCTAGGTGACCCAACTCCTTCCCTAAAGGGAGTTCAGAAAAATAGGGCCTCAGCATTACCAGGCTTCTAACTAATGACTATAGGAGCCAGGAACCACTGCACAGGCCTGAAAGTTGTATGTGGTGACAATATAACAACATTTCTGCAATTAGAGGAATTATATTCAGACTTAAGGAAGAGTGAATCATATTTGATAAAAATAACATATTTCTAGAATGTATAGACTTGAAGGGGAAAATTTCTATGTTTTCCTTGGTGATTACTTTATAACTTTATTCTTCCTCAAGAATCACTCAATAACTTGTTTCATAGTTATCATCTCCTTCTTCCTCATAGACCTCCAGTGATGAGGGAAGCTCCCTCCACAGCCACAAGCTCTGTACCTAAAGTGGCATTGGTATCAGGTTTGCGTATTAGTTTTGCTCATGCTTGTTTATCATTGAGCTGGGGAGGGGAGGCCTTGGGATATTTACTATTCTAGGAAGGAGAAAAACTTACTTCTGGTGAGAAGAGAATCTGGACTATAGCTTCAGAGAAGCATTTCTTCTGTGTTTCCCATGTCTTTTCTACAGAGGGACTCAGGCCAGCAAAGGCTTTGGTGGTCCTCCACTCAGGGTAAGAAGCAGCCTAGTCCCAGTAAATGATTGACCTGGCTGCCGATGTGATAAGCTTAGGTAAATAGG
This sequence comes from Theropithecus gelada, assembly GCF_003255815.1. Classification (NCBI taxonomy): domain Eukaryota; kingdom Metazoa; phylum Chordata; class Mammalia; order Primates; family Cercopithecidae; genus Theropithecus; species Theropithecus gelada. Next base: position 31,735,929 of record NC_037669.1, on the reverse strand, counting down.
CTTGATTCTGCTCCAGTAATTTCAGAACTTTTAACTCTCTAGGTTCCAAAGCAGAAAAATACACATGACTTCCTGAAAGAGTCTGTCATATGAGATTGACAGCCCTGTGAGTGGACCGTATATTTCTCAGAATATATTATTCTATACCATGTACTACAATATACTTACACTGTCCTCTCTGGTATGTCTTGAAAATGGAAAAAAATTATGCAAGGAAAATTCTGGAACAAAACCATGCTTGTGGAGCTACCACCAATGAAATCATTTTAACAAATCACACATATAATTTGTTATAATGAAAAATTTTTTTAAACCTTCCAAGTTTCTGAAATACGTACAGGGGCAACAACAATTTTCAGAAGAGATAGAAGACAGAAGGAAAATACAGCCTGCTTTCCAGAACAGGCTGATGGAAAAATGACTGAATTCAGACACATACCCAGGTCTACCATATCTCCTTCAGCAGACCATCCTCAGAGACACTCTGGTGACAAGGCTGTGTACGGTGCCCATTTTGTGATCATGAGAGAAGGGCCAATGACCCGAGAGATCACCTACCTTGTCTGCTGCTTTTCAATCCTGACTCTTCCCTCAGCTTCTTTCCTGACTCAGCAGAGATGACCCATGGCTCTTCCAACCATTGCTGAAGAGAGTGGAACATTGGGAAGACACATTAACACAGGTTTCTCCTTTTCCCCAAGCATGAAGGTGAGGTGTTCCTTTCCACTTCCTTTCCTGCTCTCTCTGGCCTCTGCAGACAGTGGTCACAGGCAGCAACTTGCTTGCAGCCAGGTATGTTGACAGATGTGAAGGAGGGAGTCTGCCCTGGCCTCAGCCACCTGGTCTAGCCAATCATTACACACCAGGACAGACTCCTAATCCTGTTTAAATTCAACCAGAGCTGCACGGCAAAATCAGATGGCAGGACTGTAGGGGGCAGAAAGCACAGTCTGATAGCCATTGGCTATCCAGAAAAGTGATTCCTTTGTAACTGCATCTGGGAAGTGGACAAGAGGCCCTGAGAATAGTTTATAGAGGAAACGAAATTTTTATTCCTTTAGATTTTAGCCATCTCAGAGGGAGATCTGCAGGTCACTTTATCAAATGTCCCATTTTAATAATGGAGTTTCTTCTATTAAATTCTTGTATGGTGAGAAGCATCTGGCAGTTTTTCAAATAAATATGGCTACCATTCATTGAGAGAATGTTATATGTTACGCATTTCATGAATATTACCACAAATCCTCATGGTAATGTTGAGATTTTATTTCTTTTTTATGCATGAGGGAACAAAGGCTCAAAGGGGTAATGGTCCTGCAACTAGTAGGTGCTGAAGCCAAGAATTGAATCCAGATCTGCTCTAAGACCTGCACCAGCATCAGTAAACCTTTCCATACATTCTGTGGTAGGTTGAGTTATAGCCCCCCAAAAATGTCCACATCCTAATCTTCAGAATCTACGAGTATGTTATCTTACATGGTAAAGGGGACTTTGCAGACGTGGTCAAGTTAAGGATCTTCAGATGGGAGATTATCCTGGCTTATCCAGGTGGGCCCAGTGTAATCACAGGGGTCTTTATGAAAGGTCAGAATAAGACAAAGAGAGGTGATGGCCTGTAATCCCAGCACTTTGGGAGGCCAAGGCGGGCAGATCATGAGGTCAGGAGATTGAGACCATCCTGGCCTACACGGTGAAACCCTGTCTATACTAAAAATACAAAAAATTAGCTGGACGTGGTGACGGGCACCTGTAGTCCCAGGTACTCGGGAGGCTGTGGCAGGAGAATGGTGTGAACCCAAGAGGTGGAGCTTACAGTAAGCGGAGATCGCCCCACTGCACTCCAGCCTGGACAACAGAGCGAGACTCCGTCTCAAAAAAAAAAAAAAAAAGAAAGATGTGATGACAGAAGCAGGGTGAGCGATTGCTATGCTGCTGGCTTTGGAGGAAGGGGCCATGAACTAAGGAATGCAGGTCGCTTCTAGAAGCTGAAAAGGCAAGGAACTGGATTCTACTCTAGGGCCTCCAGAAGGAGCATGGCCACACTGACCATTTTAAACTACTGTTGTAAGTACTGAGTTTGTGGTAAATTTTTATAGGGACTATAGAACATGAATACACATTCCCTGAGAAATACTCTTTATGATGGTGAGATCACTGTCTCACTTAGCTTCCTATTCTACAAAGGAATACTCTTTATCAAGCTAAGCTCGACCTTCTTTTTTTTTTTTTTTTTTTTTTTTTAATGATACTTTAGGTTCTAGGGTACATGTGGATAATGTACAGGTTTGTTACATATGTATACTTGTGCCATGTTGGCATGCTGCACCCATCAACTCGTCAGCACCCATCAACTCGTCATTTACATCAGGTATAACTCCCAGTGCAATCCCTCCCCCCTCCCACCTCCCCGTGATAAGCCCCGGTGTGTGATGTTCCCCTTCCCGAGTCCAAGTGATCTCATTGAACAATGAGATCGCTCGATCTTCTTAAAATGGTCATTCATTGGTCCTAGCTCTTCCCTGCACATAAGGCACTCGGGGAGGCAGCTGGAAATGGTGGCAAACAGCACTGGGAAGGGAATCAGAATCTGGATTCTAGTCCCATCTTTGCCTTAGCCAGTCGGTTCTCTCTGGCTTTCAGTTTTCTCTCCTATAACATTAATGCCTTGTACAAATGTTCTTTGATCCCTTCTATATCTAAAGCCGTAATATTCTAAACTCAAGTCATGCAACAATTTAAAAATACTTGAAGATATCCCTGTCACCTTGCTCCAAATGTTTCCTGTTCCAACTACCCCAGTTTTCCATGTGACATGACTTCTGGACCCTTCCCTCTCCAAGTTGCTCTTCTCTAAGAAGGCTCCAATTTACCAATTTCCCTCTGAAATGTGGTGCCCAAGTCTTCACATAGTGCCCCTGCCATTTTTTGTCTGCTAGTGTGCCTGGTTCTGCTGGCTCCTCTGACCACACTCTCTTGCTGGGTCTCATCTAACTATTCCTTAGGATCCCTTGAACTTGGGCTAGTCTATTTCTTTTCATGTTGTTCGATCTGAATCTTACCTCTCGAAACAGAGCACCTACAGTGAACAATTCTACAAGCATCTTAGATTTTTTTTTTATAGGAAGGACCAAGACTTGCCAGTGCTAGCCTCAATTAGTCAGCTTTGCTTGCTTAATAACATTTAAATGATAATGCATTCTTATAGGCATTTGAAAGGCAGTGGTTTATCACATTTTAAGATGATAAATTCCTTGAGAATTTGATGCAAGTTATGGGTCCTCTACCAGAAAAAAGTGCACATACATCTAAAATTGTATGTGTCAGTTTGGGGCATTTCAGCCCCCCTGAAGTAGTCCACTGCCCCTCTGATGTTCACACGGGTAAGTTAGTTCTACACTCACAAGTTTTTGGTGGGGGAAGTTTTTGCAAAAGGCAGCTTAATGTTTTCTTCCAGATCTCCTTACACTTCATGGAGGTCCTAGAAACACCTTCTGGAACTGGATTGTGCAAATGCCCAGTGAGGATCAAGGTAGGAAAGTCTCCAGGCTAAAAAGCAGCTCAGTTCTCAGGTTAAACAAAAACCAGCATTCAGTGGCCTCCTTTTACAAGAACATTGCTTCTTATGGCCTTTCTCTACAGGAGAAATCCTATTCTTTAGATGCTTAGTTCCTTAGATTAAAGCCATCTGCCTGCCTAAGGCTTCTCTCAATTGCAAGATGCTACTGGACAGAGGCTGACACTGTTGTGGCCTCCTCCCCACCCATGCTGTCCAAAAACACTGCCCAGCTGTGAAAACACCCTGGTCTGACTAGTGCTTTTGTCTCACTGGCACTTATCCAGGCCATCCCGGGTGAGGTTTGAGGCACATGGGCTTTGGCCACTGTCCCTCCCTTGCAACCTCCCACCCTCTCTGAGAATGAAAGGTTTCAAATCTTAAAAATAATAACACTCCTTTGGTCATACCGAGTAGATTTGCAGAGGGATAAACACGATCATGTCTTGCTGATCAGGAAGAATTCCTCAGGAAAAAAAAACACAACAAAAATCCAGGACATTCAGGCAACCTGACCTCAGGGATTAACAGAGAAGGAATCAGTTTCAAAGTTGAAGAAATGGAGTTTGCTCTGCGTTTCTTGTTTGTCAAGCTCAGCCATAGATGGGACTCAGTGACTCCATGACCTTTCTTTCCCTAGTTTAAACTGCTCTACAGGACAACACAGAGATAGATTATCTGAGCATGGACTTCCACAGGAAACATAAAGGAAGTTCCTTTATGAAAAACAACAGATAATTTTCTATTCCAAATGGTCGTTTCTTCATGTATTTAGTTAGTAGGAAATATTTAGGAAGAAAAAAGTCAAACCCAGTTCTAGGCAAACATGAATGGTACAATTAACTGTATTTTTGTATTCAACCTGGAAAGGATCATAAACTTAGGTCATTCTCATAGCTTTTTCACAGTGGGCTCTTCAAAAAACTTAGATAAATTTATTTTGAAAGGGGACTTTATATCACTATTGAACACCTAGGACTGCCTGCTACAAAGAGAAGGTAACTACAACATAAACACAGTGCGAACAAAATGAGATTAAATGTTAGCTAGATACTATCGCCTTTTTGGTTTTGGTTGATAAGCAAGGGATAGAGAGGTTTCATTACTAAACTGAGAATTCTTTCTTGACTAATCAGGACTGATTAAGTGATTAATGATATTAATGCTATTTAAGGATATGGCCATCTTCCAACTTACATCATCTTGCATACCACCTGTGGCATAAATGCTACATTCTGAGTAATGCATTTTTGGTTCAATAACTCTCCAACTGGTTACACACCAAAATATATATTTCTAAGTATTCCTCCTAAGATATGCCCTAACATATAAATAATCATAATCTTCAGGGATCAGGTCCAGAAATATATATTAATATGAGTACCACCAGATTAGGAAGCTTTCAGAGGTGGAAACCACCAATAGCCAAAGCCCAGGACTTCGTCTCTAGTGCCTTCCTCACACCTACTGTTCTACTTTTTGCCCCTTACAACCATCGCTCTCTCACCTACACACACACAAACACATATACACCCAGAGAGAGAGAGAGAGAGAGAAAGAGAGACAGAGAGATGAATGACCAAGTCTAATCACTCAGCACCATCCAGCTGCCTTGACCTTCCACTGCAGAGCCTCAAGAATTTGCCACACAAAGGGCTTTCACATTTTCTTTCACTGTCCAAATTTATATTGACTTACCTCTCATTAATTAGTTCCTGCTAAATCATCTACCAATCAACGCGAAGTTTATCATGTTGAAGGGATCGTTGGGTGCCACTTGAAGGAGGAGGGTGCAAAGTCCCTTATTACTAAGACTAATAGCTACTCTTGTATGTGCCATGCTCTGTGCTAAAATGCTTTCTATGCATTTCCTTATTTTGTCTTCTCAATTACCCTTCATGGTAGGTATTTTTAGCCCTATCTTCTATGTAGGTAGAGACGTTAATTTGCCTAAGGTTACTCAGCCAGGGTATGGAGTTGAGATAGACACCCAGGTCTGTGCACTTCTGAAATGCCTATACTTAACTTCTGTGCTAAATAGAATGTTCATAACCTTGTTGTAATATGATAAATTAATCTGTGAATAGATGATATAAAATAATTCATACATAATGTGAGAGCTCCATTGTTATAGAGGCAATGTTTAAATCCAAGTATATGTTCAGAAATTGAGGCAGGCCAGTAGTATCTTTGCAATTGCACCATGCAGGTTATACACACTTTGCTTATGTTTGGACCCAGCCCTATCTACATCATGCAATTTATTATTAAAAACTGCACAGGATTGACTGTAAGTGGTAAAACCAACCAGAGGACCGTATGATAGATTTACTAAACAATAGCTATAAATATAAGTTTAACATTCCGAATATGACTATGTTGTTAAATTGCTGTGGTAACTTCAACACTTGTAATTATTCTTGCTTACCTGTTTAAACCTTTGACTATATGAAATTAATAGTTACTTAGAATTAATTTGATCTCTGCTAAATTCATACAAAAAAGTCTTACCTCAACCAATTATTTTTGTAGAGGATAGGGGAAACACAGAATTCACTTAAGTGGTCTTGGATATTCTATTAAAAATAATTAGAAACGCGGAAGATATTGACATCTTCATTGCAGCAGAAGCTGCAGGTCCACCCTTATTTACTCTTTGTATACACAAATATATTATCTCTGCATTGTTTTATTTCTGGGCATTTTAGCAATCACTCAAATTAATGTGGGTAGAGATGGTGGTCATGCGTACAGTGTGGATGTGCGTATGGATGTCAATAAGAGCTGGTCTAAGCTTAATGGAAATAACTGAATTGCTAAGGATGAAGCTTGGAAAAGCATGGGGTCAAGGTTGTGTACACATTTCACGCACCGCTCAATCTTGGGGACTGCAAGCACGTTTACTTAATCCAAATATGTGTCAGACATGCTCGAGAGAGTTTTTGTCCAATATTATATAACAAGATGTTTTATTGACATCGAGTTTATAACTCTTTAAAACAAAATTAGAAGTGGACCAATGACAAAATATCATCCAACCAAAGGAAAAGTGCCTGTCAAAACTGTATATTTATTATTGGGGTTAAGCCTATTTAGGTAGTTCAAATCAAATACAAGAGAACACATCAGGTCATCATGTTTTTTTCACTGTTAAAATGAGGTATTCTGGCTTTACAATGTTGTAAGTTGAAGTAAGCAGTTTAATCAAAATTACAAGAAAGAAGACAAAATACATACTTGAACAATCATTTCCTAGGGGTAAAAAGCCAAGTGAAATGTATATGAATAAGATAACTAAGCCACAGAATACATTTCAGAATATCAAGAAGCATATATGCAAAATTTTAATTATAACCTTAAAATTGGTATACTTTATTATTATTATCATTTTACTTAGCAAACAACATGCACCATACTGTAAAACAAACAATACAGGACAAAATATCATATCTATTAGAGCATTTATCAGGGTCACGTATCATCTGAATTGACCAAGACTTATTTTCACTATGACAATTTCTGTATTTTTCTAATTGCTGATCAGTGAGGTTAAGTAGTACAGTTGGCATATACACACAAAGAATGCATACACAATCTGTATTTAATACTTATTATTATATTGGGGTATAAATTACTAACTATAATAGCAGCAAAGTACCACTATTTCTAGAATATGTTCTAAGACTTACCATATTGAGACTATAGATTCACGACTAAACTGTTATTAGTGCTATAAACTAATAACAAATGTAAAATTGCAAATGTACAGAGCTACCAAAGGCCTATTTGACTTTTCAAAGTGCTGTGCTTCTTGTTGGGCTTAATGTTTGTGATCAAGCCCCTGCTATTTGAATTAAGTATTGGTCCCAAGTTCTGGGCTCTAATCAGGTATAGTTCTAATGATTGGATGTAGGTTGAGGGGTAGAATAATGCATTTGAAAAGAGTAAGAAGCAATAACCACTGTGATAAGAGTGTATTGGACATCACCGAACACATATGCCTATCACTGTAAGCTTTGCCAGCATCCTGTGGTTAGCAATAATCAGCAATGATGGAGAATGGCCAGGATACAAAAGGAAAAAGTAGTATTCTATGAAGGAGACGGGAAGGAATGACACAAAATATGCCTCTAGACTATTGATGGGCTTGCCTTGGCAAAGTGTGAGCCTGAATTCCCCCCAAATATAAGGGTAAATATTTATCTAAACTATTTGGCTTAGATATGAGTTTGAAAAGTCCTAAAAAAGTTTTGTTGGAGAACATAATAGAACACTATATTCACTGTAGGGTAGAGAGAGTTTTCTTGAATTATTTGTATAGTGTTTAAGACTGTGATATTTTGAGAAAATCAATTGCATTTTGTAGTGTATTCTTCTGGGTTAGGGCCTGTTCAGGGTTCTAGTGCTATTGGTGTCCCTGTTTCTAAAAGGAAACTGGGGAATACAGAAGCAATGGAGAGTATCCCTTGGGGTAGGTAGTAATGAGCTGTTTGGTATCATTTGAAATTAAGGGTAAAGTTTCTAGCTAAATGACTTATCACTCAAACAGTTCACTCTGTGTGTCCCAAGGCAATGGTTTTAAGTGACAAAGCTATGGTGTCAAATACCAGGCAGCAGCCTGAGGCAGAGGGCCAAGATATCCTGGAACATTAGTGGAACTTAGAAGGCAACCATGTTCTATGCTATGCAAAACAAACTTCCTGTCAGTTTGGATATTTGATGTTATCATTTCTATTCATTTCCTCTTGGCATAACAAGTCTACTTAGCATGTATTGGGAAAGCCCACCTCTCCAGAGCCCACATACATGTGGGCAGATTTCGTTAAGTTCTACGCATTTCATTATATGGATCATCAAAGGTGCCATTCCTAGGTAAGTCACCCTGTTGGGAAATAAGCCCAAGCAGCTTCTCCACCCAAGCCACAGAAGGAAGAATAGCACATCTGCACAGCCTCCAGTCATTAGGGACCTTATGTTTTGGGGAGCTAGTCAACCAAGATTTGCAAGTCAGTCAGCACTAAAGTAGCAGACAGCATCTTGAAAGATGAAGGAACCAAGAAAGATTTAGCATACGATCACATGCTCAGCTAACAGAGCGGGGTCTCATGGCTGTGCTCCAATCATTAGCCCACTCTGTTTCTTAGAATCTAACAGTAAAACTTGAAATTAGCTAATAAGAAACATCACACAAACTTCAACTGTGGTATGAACTAAATCTGCAGGACGGACTGGTTTCCTGTAGCTCTTTTACTTCCCAGGAAGAAGTAGTTTCATTTCCATCTGAATTTCTTCTGTTGCTCCACCTTTAGCTTTGTGCTAAGCCTCCTAGCTGGGAGGTAGAATGTCTCATTGGGAAGCACTTTCTGAAAACCAGAAAGATTCTGAAAACCAGAGATAGAAAATCCTGACACACCATAAAACTGCATTTAATTCCAGAATACTCTACTACATTGTCTTATTGAGAAGAGACATAATTTCTTTGGATGAATATGAGATCATGTAAAAAGAACTAGGATTCCTAAGATGGATCATTACCTGGGCTCAGATTTTGTGCTTTTCCTTGAGTTTATAATAAAATCCTGGGACTGTGGCTTAACTGCTCTCAGTAATTCAGGGTTTAGATTCACTGCTAAGGAAAATGACTAAACGTAATTACTATTGAGTTTAATACAGCAAATATAAAAAATTTTTTGGCTTGACCCTCTTGGAGGTCTGCCACTAATTTAAAATTTAATCTTCAATAACTTATTCCCTTCCATTAAGTCCATCTCGACCTCTCTCTCCAATCCTTCTGTATCCATGAAATCATGGTGGTATCTCTAAACGGTTCAAAGTTCAAGCCTGTAAACACTACTCTAACCGAACTAAAACCTTTGATGGTCCCCTTTGCCACAAAGCCATGGAAATGTGGCTGTGTGGGAAATGGTCCAGGGAGCTCATGAATAGCTTAGTTACATTTCAGAATAAATACGACCTCAAATTCTGTGAAACTAAAGTCCTTTTTGGCTCAATCAAGTAGCTTCTTAGCTGATCTTCAAGTTAGTTCTGAGCAAGTATGAGAGACTTGTTTTGATCTGAAAGGTCTCTAGAACTTGTGAGAATAAGTGATGTGGTTGGGTCACTATTTTATTGTTTGCAGTTGCAGAATGAGTTATGAACCTAAAATCTATTTTCCCTCTGTCCCACATGCCTGAGTTCTCCTATCTGGTCTTATGCTCAAGGAGCAGAAGGCACACATCCTTTACAATATGTTGAGCAACTTTTTCTCGAGTCAAAGATTCTGCCGATGCAAGGTGTTTATCAAGGGAAAACTGTAAATAATCCTCCTATCTCCCAGAACTCTTGTGCAGATTTTTCAAATTGCAGGCAAGGCTGGCAGCTCCAAGCAGCATGAAGGAGCAAGCACCTCATGCACCACGCAGAGCAGGACTCCGTGCATGCAACCTTGGTACAGTTTTCTGGGCTTTTGTGTCGTGCTTGATGACATTTATCATGCAAACACTGAGGTGCACTTAAATGTTAAAACCGAAGTGAAGTGCAACCATATATTTAAGAACTAAAGGACAAAATCATGTAAACATTTCAAGGAACAGTCAGCAGCCCTTGGATGTTACTGGCATCCTGTGTAGATACTTGTCAACACACCTGACCTCATAGCACCAAACACCTGGACAAAGCCGAGGCTCAAATAAAACAGAGAACAGTAATTCTCCTCTTGCCTCCTTTTCTCTTTGCCAAGTAACAAAGGGTAAAAAGTGGGGAAATGATCTAGCCCCTAGCAATTGACCAAAAATTAAAAACAAAAGCAAAATGAAACAACAACAACAAAAATAAAACCCTGAGGGTAGACCAGGGATTTCAGAGCTTGTCGTGAGGGTTTAGCATCAGAATTGAAGGAAAGTTTAGAAAGCAAGGGAACACACTTTCTTACTCTTATGCACAGAAGGCCCTACAGAATTTGACATTATTTCAGAAAATCCTTTGAGGAGGGGTTCAAATGCAAAAAAAGGAAAGTTCAACCAGATTTTCCCAGAGGCATTTCTATTATGACCTCCTCAAGGTGTGCAAGCTAAAAGCGAGGGCTTAAATTATTTTACAGAAAGTATAGGGTGGAAGACCAAGAGTCGGGGGTGTGCATGTGCTTTTAGTAGCTCACCTAGGACACCCCTCTCTGCAAGCAACATGCAAAATCCATCTATGGGCATCAAAAGACAGAAACAGGAAACTGCTAGAAGAAGAGTCTGACAATCTTTATAAATGCATACATCCATTCGGGACTCCATGTTTATATTTCCTTCTTAAGAATCCAGAAGCTGCCACTTCCTTAGGGATTCTCAGATGGTGCTGAGGAGCAGAAAAGTGCACACACTTCCATGCCTAGTTTTCTTTCTAGGTCCTTTCTTTTCACCACTCTTCCGGAGGGTCTACTTATGAACGAATAGTTCTTCACGACCCATTTTATCTTCATTCATGGGCATGGCTTGGTAGTGACTTCTCAGATCTAGGCCACATCCACACATGTATACTGTCCCCAGGAGGACTGGGGGAGCCAGGACATGAACAACAGAGTCAGGGGTCACTCACAGCCCTGAGATGCATGGTCCTGTTCAGGAGAGAAAGACCATAGCAGCATCTATCCTGGATAAGAAAAGTGCAGTAAGCTCCTGTGTGAGTGCTCTTGATGTAAGAAGCACGGCAGATATTTAATGTATTAATAAATAAATAAATAAATAAGTCAATCAAAACACAAGAGGGCCCCTTTATAGATAAGCACCTCTTATCAATAAAAAAAAAATATCCCCTCTTGAGTTTCAAAGCCCTCATGCAGTAGTGATTGGTAGGCTCAAAACAACCTGCAGAAAGTAGAACCATCAAGAGAAGGACTGGAAATGTTCCAGCACTAGGTATTTATCATCACTTGGTGACACACGAGTCATCCCAAATATCCCCGAGGTAGTCTTGTTTTCAAGGAGTTACAGAATGGCTCCAAACCCACTTGGAGCTTCCTCCTTTAATGCCATTGCACTTTCCCATGCATCCTGCACCTGCTTCCATGGTGCCACGGATAAGGTGCCCTCCACTTCGCGTTGTGTCCCACAGCGCAGACCTGAGTCCTAGGCAGACAATAATAAAATGCAATTCCAAGATCAGGCTTGAAGACCCCACTGCAAAGAGGACTTTGCCAAAATGATGCAGGTGCTCTACCTGGCAGCCATTCTGGAAAAGCTGTAGAATTAAATAAAAGATATCAGGCATGCAACAAACATGCATGTCTATCTCTTGTTGGGCCCCATGCTGAAAAGATCTTCCACCATTGTTCTTTTCACTTTTAAGAAGGGGCCAAAAGAAATAGAAAGGAATCCAAGTTTTAAAACTGGGAAGCATATTTCTGATACTAAGGGTAGTATGCACTGTTTATCTGAAGAATGAAGGTGACCAGTTACCAGCATACGCTATGCAAGAACAGCTTGTGTTTTAAACATCTTAGTGATAAATGAGTCCTACTTTCAGAGAAGTGGTGACATCCAACAATCCTAGAGAGAACTGGTGCTTGGCTCTTTTCCCCCTCAGAGCCCCAGGCTGATGTTAGATCCACCCCGATAGTGGTCCACACCTGCAATGAGCCAGTCTTTTTCACCAGGAATGTGTTTCTGGTTCCACTTTCTCACTGGCTCAAACACAGCACCCCAGAAGACAATAGGGAGCGGGGCCAATTAGGGGGACACTCAATACCCCAATGGGTCCTAGAGATCCTATTTCCAAATTCCATTCACCACCATAAGCCACTGGGGAGGTCCTGACCTTGGTCACATGAAGCATGCTTTCTTCCCTTGGACTTAAGTTTTTAAAAAAGTCTCATTTGGGAAAAATGCAATTAATAGCCCTGTAATTTTATCTAAATGGCCCTGTGAGGAAGGGAGAAAAAGAAGCCATCTTCCTCTTACTTCACCATCACTGCCCAGGGGCCATCCGAACAGGACATCCTTCAGAACTCTACCCTGGATCAACAAATTCAACATTAAGGTTAAATTAAAAATTAAATCAGCATTTAGCTAGAGCTGTGTCCTCCTGTAGGAGGTCATTCAACTTGATGACAGTCGCAGCAAAGTCCACCAGGTCCACGAAGTCAGACGTGATGATGTTGACACCCATGGCTCCAGGTTTCTGAGTTTTCACCCAGTCCAGGATGGCAGGAAGATTCCTATACAGAGGAAAGTGTTGGAGGAAGAGAGTGGATACAGTACAGCTTAGAAGGACTTCTCCAGACATGGACATAAAACATTTCCCTTAATATAACAAAAGTATGTTAATAAGAGCACAAGCTTTCAGAGGTATTTCCATTTAAGCTTTATATCTCCTTCAGGGATGAAGTGCTCTCTATTCCATTACAAAATTACACTTTCCAGGGTTTCCCTGCTGGAAGAGGAGATTATTTGCTTCAAGCATCAAAGAAATACCATGTCAACAGGAACTTGAAAAACTAAGATCAGGCCAAGTGCGGTGGCTCACGCCTGTAATCCTGGCACTTTGGGAGGCTGAGGCAGGTGGATCACTTGAATCCAGGAGTTTGAGATCAGCCTGGGAAACATGGTGAAACCTTGTTTCTGAGGAGGGGGAGTCACCTGAGCCTGGGAGGTCGAGGCTGCGGTTAGCCAAGATCTGCACTCCAGTTGGGTGACAGAGTGAGACTCTGTCTCAAAAACAAACAAACAAACAAACAAACAAACAAAAACCAGAAAAAGAAAAGAAAAAGAAAAACTAAGACCAAGAGCCTTAGTTTTAATGGGTTCTTTAATTTTTTTCATCATGAAAATATTCAGACATATGGCAACGCTGAAAGAATTTTGCAGCAAATATATCCACCACCTAGATCCCACCATTAACTATACTTGCTTACTACGTATCTATCCATCAATCTGTCATTATCCTTCCATCAGTCCATCTTGGATTTTTGACATGTTCCAACTGCAAGCATCTATACACATTTCCTAAGTACTTCAGCATGCATATGATTAACTGGAGTTCAAATCTGTTTTTAATTTGTTCTTCTTTTAACATAAAGTTTACACTCAATAAAATTCACAAATCTTAATGGTACACTTGCCAAGTTTTGACAAATACATACACAGAATTCAAACTCATATCAAGGTATAGAACATAACTGGTACTCCAGAAAGTTCCTGCAAGCACTGTCCTCATCAACACCTACCCCATCCTCCCTGAGGCAACAATTACACTGATTTTTTTCCCACTGTAGATTAGATTCGCCTGTTTTAAAACTTCATATAAGCCATGAAAAATATATTATTTCATGTGAGTTTTCACTTGGCATAATTGTTCTGAAATTCATCCATGTTGCTGCATGTATCAGTGGTTCACTGTCTTTTAAAATCAACGTAGAGAATTCCATTGTATGTATATACTGCAGTTAGTTTATCCATTTTCCTACACTGGCTGGACGGACACTTGGGCTATTGCCAGTTTTTTGGATATTATGAGTAAAACTGTTACCTGTTCAATTCTCTTACTCATTTTTTCATTTTCTTTTAAAAAATTGTTGAGTTGTAGAAGTTATTTATATAGCCTAGATACTGGTCTTTTGTCAGATGTATTTTGTGAATATTTTCTCCTAGTCTATAGCTTGTCTGTCAGTTTTCTCAGTGACACATTTTGATGAGCCAAATTCCTTAATTTTATGGATTCTAGTTTGTCCATTTTTTTCTTTTATGGCTTCTGTGATCTAAGAACCATTTAAGTTCACTCTCAATTTACAAACATATCTATGTTTTCTTCTAAAAGCTTTACGGTTTTTAGCTTAGGTTTAGCTCTAAGAACCATCTCAAATTGATTTTTGTATATGGTATAAAGTAGGAGGTCAAAGCTTACTTTTTTCATATGGATATACAGTTATTCGATCACTAAGTATGGCTTCTTAATAGACCAATACTTAATCAGTTGTCTCACTGATGGTCTTTCAGTCTCATTTTATTAATCAAAGGCTTCCTAGGTAACAGCCAATTGTTTAGTGACATAAATGAATAATGACAATTCAGTGTGATCATTTCTGCATTAGTAGAAAGTGTAAACTACCACAGGCAGCGTAGAGAAGAAAGCAATAAAGTGTACTCACAGTTTACATCATAGTAAAAACAGCTCAGTACATACTCAGTAGGCTGAGAATGCTTTAAGGAAGACAGAAAAAAACTAAGGCTCAAGTTTTGGTTAAGGAATTAGAGATTTTTTAGGAAGATCTGGTCTAGGTCAAAAATGAGAATAAGTAAAGTTAATTATCTTAATTGGCCACTTTCTCTTCTTTGGGTACCTCTCTCTTTGACTGTCATCCTCTCTTCCTTCTCTCCCTCGACGCTGCCTGCCCTTCTTTCATCAGCACATATCTTGACTCCCCAGTTTTCCAGACAGCCCTGTTCAGACCTTGGTAGCATTTTGTCCTTCTCTGCTTTCTTTTTCTCCTACCGTAACAACTATAATCAGTCCTGGGTCTCCTCCCTCTCTCAGTGGACTCTACAATCAGCCACGGGCTAAAACACGTATCATAAATCCATCTATCTATCTATCTTTTTTTTTTTGAGACAGAGTCTCGCTCAGTCGCCCAGGCTGGAGGGTGGTGGCATCTCGGCTCACTGCAAGCTCCGCCTCCCGGGTTCCTGCCATTCTCCTGCCTCAGTCTCCCAAGTAGCTGGGACCACAGGTGCCCGCCACCACGCCCAGCTAATTTTTTATATTTTTAGTAGAGTTAGGGTACACCGTGTTAGCCAGGATGGTCTCGATCTCCTGACCTCGTGATCCGCCCACTTTGGCCTCCCAAAGTGCTGGGATTACAGGCGGGAGCCACTGTGCCTGGCCTATATTTTTATATTAATAGCTGATTATTACTTAATAGACCACCCTCCCAGGGGTACTTCCATTTTGAACGGGGACTCCTGAAGACTTAATCATCTCGGTATGACTTTAGCTTACTGAAGTTGGTGGTCCCTCTGCCTCTCCCTCTGTAAAATGGAGATAATAATGCTTCATACAGATTTTTGGGGAATTAAACAAAATAATACATGTAAAGTGTTTAGAAGAGTTCCTGTGATATGGTAAGTGTGGTAAAAAAAAAAAAGGCGGGGGGGAAGGAATCATAACTGGAAGAGTGAGGTAGAAATATTTGCTGGCTGGGGGTAAGAAACTACACCTTAAAGAGGTCACATCCTACTGCTTAGGTGACAACATGTTGTGGTTTGGAAATGAGAAGCTGCAAATACAGACTTCCTTAAAGATAGACCAATGACCCACACCAATGACACAGTAGTACTGATCAGGCCTGATAGAGTCAAGACTTCATTTTAAAAACCTGAGTCAGTGTTGAAGTATGAGGTGCAGGCGCCCTCTGCTGGTCCTCACCGGGAGATGAGCCTTGAAGGCTTGGGGCAACTCCAGCCACTGCAGCCAGAGCCTCCTCACATTGGAGGATCCCTGGAGCCTGAGCAGAGAAATGTGGTGAAAGGTATGTACCTGTGGTTTCCGGTGACAAAGAGCTCTGTGTCAGCTTCGGGTAGCATGTGTCAACCTTCTCCAAGGCAAGGATCAAATAATCAGGATTAAGTACAAAGAAGGGGAAATGCAGAACCCACTGTGAAGAGGAGCTACTTTATTTTCTCAACTCTTGGTATTTATCAGGACAAGGGATCTGTGCAAAAGGTTGAACCTGACAGTGCTGACAGGCCTGTGAGGCAACAGTTCCCATGGATGGCAGAGCAGGAGGTTAAAAACTTCCCTTTGACCTTGGGGCCCAGCTGGGAACCAGGGTGGTCCATGGTGTTCCTGAGTATCTTTACAAATAGGGATGGCATGTCTGTTTTGTGCCAGCCACTGTGGCTGGCATTTTCATGTTAAGGCTACAATCTGATGAGGTATTATTAATCCTGTTTAACTGGTGAGAAAATCACAGCTCAGAGACCTCAGAAAACTTGTCCAAGGCCACCCTGTTGCTCAGGGACTGCATTGGTTTGCTAGGGCTACCATAGCAAAATAACACATACTGGTTGGCTTAAACGACAGAAATGTATTTTCTCTTGTTTTAGAAGTTGGACATCCAAGATCAAAGTGTCGTCAGATTTTGTTTCTCCTGATGCCTCTGTCCTTGGCTTGCAGACGGCCGCCTTCTTAATTGCATTCTCACATGGCCTTTCCTCTGTGAACACACATCTGTGGTGTCTCTTTGTGTGTCTAAATTTCCTTTGCTTTTAAGGATACCAGCTAGAATGGATTAGGGCTCACCCTAACATCCTCGCTTTGACTTAATTACCTCTTTAAAGACCGCATCTGCAAAGGTAGCCACATTCTGAGGTAACCGGGAGTTGGGACTTCAATATGTGAACTTGGGGATGGCGGGGATGGGATGGGGCACAAAACAACGCACCCTGGAACAGGGAGCATGTCAGGCTGCACTCTCAGGCCTTCTGATTTCAGTCCATGTTCCCTTCTGGAGTTCATGGATGCTCTGTCCTCAGGCTGAGGCAAAGCATTTTCATTTGATTTCAGTGGGAGTGCCATGAACCTGAATTTCAGGTTTCTATAAGTCTGGAAGAAACCACCATGGAAATTAAGTCAGATGGCTGTATTTCTTTGGCTTCCTTCTATGGTGTTGAACCAAAATGAACAAGATCTTAGCTCCAAAGTTTATCGAAGAGTTAGGGGGTTAAATCCCTGCTGAGAAACTACCTCTACATTTGTAAGAAAACATACCCTGTCTTTTTCTTCTTGGTTTCAGCTGACCACCAGTGCCAGCGACCAGTTGTTAGGACAGACCCTCTGGGTACTGGTACACAGGGGAAGGTCCTATGTTTGTTCAACAGCCCAGAGGAAATGACAGCCACACTCTGCACCGGCCTTTTGGAACAAACTCAACCAGAGCTGTATTTTCCCCCTTCAGTTGATATGCAGGGCTAGGAATGCATGATGCATACTTGTAACATTCTTATGGCCGGCAGGGGGCGAGATGCCAAAGAAAGTATCTTTCCAAGCCTGGGGACATTGGCTTGCTGCTACCAGCAGTGCAAGGGCTCTGGCGTAGTAGGATCCCTTGGCTTTGGGCGCATGCCAGCATCATTATCTCTCATCATAAAGGAAAGAGCCAGTGTGTCACTCGCAGCCAGATTAGAGTTTTAGGAATGCACCGGTATAAAAAGCTTGGTGACATTGTGGGTTACCAGTTGTAACCTGTGAGATATTACCAGATTCAGATTCAGGTACTAATAAGACAACTTAAGACCTGTGGAGCAGAAAAGAATAAGCAGGAAAATATGCAGTATCCAAGTCAGTGTCCAACGCTGAAAAGGGCAGTGGTCTGACGGTCAGAAGGCCAGAGTCTGAGAGGCATTCTTGACTTTTACTAGCTGTATGGATTGGGGTCACTTAAGCTCCCTGAATCCCATCTAAAGAGGGGATGATAATATGCTGTAGACAATGTGCCATCCTAGAGGCTGACTTAAGAATCAAATGAAATCATCTGCAAAAAGGCATTTGATAATCAGAATATGGTGTACAGATATAACTTATCTTTAGTTTTTTAAATACTCCCTCTCCCTTATTAGTATTGCTGTCTGCACAGACTTCTTTACAGTGGTATTTGACATTGCTTTATAGAAATTTTCATGCCAGTTTCTACTGCTAGACTGTGAGTTTCTTGACAGCAGACAGTATATTATTCACCTTGAATCTTTGTACCTAGCTCTTCCTAGGTACCCAATGTTTGTTGACTGAATATATAAATAATGTTGATCTACAAATATACCAGAGGCACGAGGAAAACAGTGTGGATACACGAACATATATTATTAAAACAATAAAGCTTCTAATTCGGGATCTTTCAAAGAGATAAAGTACTGGTTTATAAAATTCACTTTTTCAAGTTCAGCATAACGAATTCAGTCAAGACTTAGTAGAGCCACACAGAAAAGACTTTCTGGTTTTGTCCATGGTTGACATAATCAGGAGCTCTCACAAAGAAAGAAAAATCCAGTCCTGCTCTCTAAACTCCTGCTAGGTGAACTGCTGTTACCTGAACTCATGTTACCTAAACTCTGGACCAAATAAACAGAAACATGTTTTTGGATGAATCTTCCATTATCTGAACTCTGTTCATCAACCTGAAACTCAGGGACCAAACTGATTCTTGTAAATATCTTTTGCTACCCAAACCTATTAGCTTCCTCAGCTTGGATTGCAAGGGATTCCCTGTTATCCAAATGTATTTATAACATTCCTTTTATATTTATACATATACACATATACATGTACAGGTACATAGACACACACATACACATACTCACATATATGTGCACACACACACACAAACATGCATACAAATAAACCATCCTTTTCCTGGAGCACATGTATCATTCAT
This sequence comes from Theropithecus gelada, assembly GCF_003255815.1. Classification (NCBI taxonomy): domain Eukaryota; kingdom Metazoa; phylum Chordata; class Mammalia; order Primates; family Cercopithecidae; genus Theropithecus; species Theropithecus gelada. Next base: position 31,716,967 of record NC_037669.1, on the reverse strand, counting down.
TGGTGTCCAGGATAAGGAACACCATCTGATACAAAATTCCTGAAGCTTCTCCTACCTAATTGTACAGCCAGGCTCCATTCTGCCCTGAGGAAGTATTTGAAGCTACAGCATGGGCATGGTGGGTGGCATCCTAAGCTGCTTCTTCAGTGACTTATGGTCACCAAGGAAAGGAGAACAAATTCTTGAAGGGCCAGCTCTGAATCCTTAGCACCTAGGACAGCGGTCTACATTTAATGCTTCTTAAATGAGTGCCTGGGCCAGCTGCTAGGCATAGGCAGGACCACATGTGGCCAGGTGCCAGTAATGAACAGACGTGGTGTTGGCTCACTGTGCTTTGCCTTATAGCAAAATTTAGAGAGTACAGTATTTATGGTATGATGTGTACTTATGAACAAAGTGTTTAGAGATCCTTTGTTAATACAATCCACCTCAACTGCATGGTTTTCTCAAATATAAAGATTTTGCTTGTTTTGTTGTTTTTCTAAATCCTCAGACTACATGACTTTGTTGCTATTTACTCAGAATAGGATCAAGATAAATGTTTTTTAAAAAGCTTTCCTTGTAGGGTGGAAGCAAATTCTTACCTATGAACCAGCGTGTTCTTGAGGCCCCCAACCAAGCCCCGGGCGATGGTCTTCACTCTGGGGGTGAGGATCGCTTGGGAGACGTGGAAGGAGCCCCGTGGGGCCCGCTCACTCAGAGTGGTCTCCAAGAAGAGGATTAGTTTGCGCACACTTGTGGTGTTTGCCCAGGGCGCTGGAATCTTCTTTCCTGGCCACAGAAAGGGATGCTGCTTGTAGAAGGGACAGTGGTAGAAAATAAGAACCTGAAATATTCAAAACACAAAAAGGAGAGCAATCCATAAAAATGCTGAATGTTAACTCCATTTTACATGGATTGCTAGGAAAAAGGCAAGAAAATATAATCATGTGGAAAGTCAAGAACTGTTTATATTAATATATATTTTTAGGAAATCAGCAAAGATTTACAGAGCACTTGCCATATGTCTGACTCAAAAATTCTTAACTTTTTTTTTAGCATAAATGCCTTTGGAAGTATACTAAAATCATGGGCCCCCTTCTCAGAATCACATTTTAAATGAATGCATAAAATATACAGGATTACAAAGAAAATCTATGATATGGAAATATAGCAATCAATATATTAAGTAAGTTTGTAATAAGTTAATGTATGTGCTGCATGATAAATGCATTCAATAGACGTATTTTGTTGTATAAGTCTAATAAGTCCAGTAACTGAGTTAGTGATGAGCATAAGTGGTATCTCGGATACCTGCGATAACCGAAATGTGAGACGGACGCATCTAGGGAGATAAATATCAGACAGGGCGAAGATTGCTGTGGGTCACCGCCTGCCCTCATAATCAATGGGTATACTAACTTTCAGTTCAATTTTAGTAAAAATGAATACGTACTTTGTTTCCCATCCAAATTTAAAGACTTCTTAAATTCTGCCCTCATATCCCCCGGGGAAGCTTTGGACCTCAGGCTGAGAACTCTCGCACCGAGCAGCAAGTGCTGTCTAGAAGTTATGTCTCCTGTAACTACAAAATTGACAGCTTTTGGAGTTGAAAGAAAAAACTGAACTAATTTGTGGGAAAACAGACTTTCGATCGTGTGTGCTGGTCCTGCCTGGAACTGCCCTTCCCAGGAGAGTGGGGAGCGTGCCACTTGAGTCAGGGGAGACTTTGCAGAGGCAACTGGTCTCCACAGAGACCGCTCAGGATGGTGGTGATGTTGAAAATAATTAGCAAGCTACATCCACAGCATTAATTAGTTTCTGGGAGGCAGCTGTGGGATAGGAAACTGCTATTTTGACCGTCCCAATTCAGAGCTCTGCTGTGAAGGTTTCTAAAGGAATATATTTTCCCCTGTCCCAGGCACTAGTGATCTTTTCCTGGAGGAATGCCCTGCACATGCTCACAAGGCCTGGACTGCCATCCCCGGATAGCTAGCCACAGAGGGTAATCCTCCAGGCACCCGAGAACAAGAGGTCTGGATGTCAGCCTCATTTCCGGTGTGCATTTAGCTCGTGACTAAGGTGCCTGACTAACTGCTCCCCGAGGCCCAGAGCTGGGGTGCACCAGGCTGGTTGCACTGAACTGGGTAATGGCTGTTCTTGTTGTTTTTAATGGTTTTGAGTCATGTCTGACTGCTAATGACGTCTGTGGTAAACGCAGTGTGTTAATGAGGTTAATCACAGGCTCATGATAAGCAGATTGCCTGGGGGAAGGGGAGGATTTCCTTGTAGCGGTGTAATTGGCCAGGTGGTAAGGCTGGGGGCTGTGAGGAAAGCCGTCCTGTGCAGTGGACGTGGGAGAGGTGGGAGGTGGTGCGGTCCTGTGACAGGACCTGCTAGACATGCCCTGTGCCTGCTGCCTGCCCCTGGGCTGCATGTCAGGGAACGAGAGGACTGTGCCATTCTTTACTCTGCCTTGGAAAAAGTGCATAAAGCACGAATTATCCAAAAGGGTCTTTATGCCTTTCTCCAAGAGCCTTCTTGAGCAATGTGACTCTAAAGGTTACAGGGAGAATTTCTGTTTACAGGGGGAGGCTGGCCTTGCAAACCAACTCTCACTCTACAGGTGACTCTCACTCAGGGCCTGTGTTTCACACCTGCCCCCCACCCCCAACTTTGCCTGCTGTGTTTTTCTCTGAAATACTCTCCCCTCTAGCTCAGTGGTTCATGTTCAGTTTTTCTCTTGAGACTCAGATTAAAAATCTCATTTCCTTCGAGAATGATTCCTTGACGGACCTCCTCTTATTTTGGTCATTCTTTTACTTGGAGCCTCTGGGATACAGACTTAATGCTACGTTCTACTTTTCAAGTGATTTATTACAAAATCCCCTTCTTCATACAGTACAGAACATTTGAGGCACTTTTATCGTGCAATTGTCTATCAGTTGTTTTGTATTCTCTAGTGTTATGTACTCTTACCATTTCATTAAGATCCTAAATACTTCCAAGATGTAGATTAAATCTTCCAACTCATTGTACCCTCAAAACCCATAGCCACTAATGCACAAATAAATATATACCTATGATGTAATTGCAGGTTAAGTAAATGAAATTTGACTGAATGGTAGCATACTTCTTTCTACTAAATTGTAGTAATAAAATATGCAGGGGGTTACATGTGAGGCAGCTCATTACATGAAGAATATTTAAAGTTTAACTCTGCCCTGGCAGTAGCAGGGATGACTGGTGCCTCTGTTTGAAATCTCTTTGTTTAGCTTTTTTTTTTTTTTTTTGAGACGGAGTTTCACTCTGGTCGGCCAGGCTGGAGTGCAATGGCATGATCTCAGCTCCCTGAAACATCTGCCTCCTGGGTTCAAGCCATTATCTTGTCTCAGCTTCCTGAGTAGCTGGGATTATAGGCGCATGCCACCATGCCCAGCTAATTTTTGTATTTTTAGTAGAGATGGGGTTTCACCATGTTGGCCAGGCTGCTTTTGAACTCCTGACCTCAGATGATCCGCCTCGGCCTCCTAAAGTGTTGGGATTATAGGCATGAGCCACTACGCCCAGACTGTTTTGCTTTTAAGAAGAGATGTGGCAGGAATAACAAGGGAAAGAAAGGAGCACAGGGGGATCTTAGGATTTAAACTGATGATGCTCTCCCTTTTTTCTGAGATATCATCACAGTGTCTTTCCTTCATAACTTTAGAAGTATTTGTAGTTGGATAATACAGTTAAAAAACTGCTTAAAAAACTATGATAGATCATCACTCTACTGTTAGAAATTCACTGCCTGCACTATTCTTTATTCCTGAAGATACCCCTTACTCCTGCAGATTTGTAAGCAGTTTAGTATGCAATACGTCAACCCTTCTCAATCCTGGCCGTGTATAAAATTATATCTGTACTCACATTTAACCTTACAGAATCCCCAAATTCCAAAGCTCTCCATCCCTTTCTCCCATTCTGCTAATTCTCTGAGATCTTCTGATAATAGCAGCTCATTAATAAAAGCCATGTATTTCATTAGCCTAATATACAACACCAGTTCTGAAAAACACCAGTGTGCCTAAATACCCCTCGGGGAGCATGAGAAGCTGTAGGAACTCTGGAAAGCCAGAAAGAATGTGACTGGATCCTGGTTCTCACTAACCAGGATTTTTAAATTTGCCCATTTTTTTCTTGGGCGAGTTACTTAGTGTCTCCATACCTCAGTTTCCTCATCTGTAAAATGGAGACAATAACAAAGTACCCATCTCATGGTGTCACTGAGAAGATCAAATGAGTTAATCCATGTACCTAGCTCATTGTAAAGGTCCAATAAACGTTAGTTGTTGTTACTATTATCTCATATTGTAAGAGAGAAATTCCACTGGGAAAAACGTCTCTCCAAGTTAGACATGAACAGATATAAACTTACTCTTATGGGATAGATGTGTGATAAATATTTAGCAAAATATCACTTACAAAAGTCTTAGTGGAGAAACTGGTTTAGATAGATTTTAGCAGATACTAAGAGTTAACTCGTGAAGCCTCTATGGTGTCAAAGACATTTAGAACTTCTCAGGGTGTGCAAAAACAACTTGGTAGTTCCAGTTATTCAGGTCAAGCCTGGGAATCATCCTTGAATCCTCACATTCTTTCATACCTCAAATTGCGTCCATTAGGAAACCCCGTCGCCTCTATCTTCTGACAGATGCAAAATCTGACCACTTGCCACTAACAGTCTCACTGGGTTCCTTACTTCTGCCGGATCCCCCTGCCTTGGCCTCTTCCTAGCACTGCAACCTGAGAGATCTGATTAAGACCTAAATCAGGCCACAACATCCTGTGCCAGAACTCTCCTCGCTTAGAGTGAGTGAAGGCAAGGGTCTTTACAGGGCCTTCTAGGCTCACATGACCACCAGTCACCTCTTTGACCTCCTCTCACTGCTGTGTCATCACCTGCTCTCCAGCCACACCGCATGCTCCTTTTCCTCAAAGATGGCAGGGACACTCCTGCTTTTGGGCCTCTGCACTGGCTGCTTCTTCTGCCCCCAAATATGCATGTGATTAACCCCTTCAAATGTCATTTTTTTTCAATGAAGGTTCTCCTGATCAACCTTTTAAACATTTCAACCAATCCTCCAACCCATAGAATCCTGGTTCCCTCTTACCATGCTTGACCTTTTCGTTTTCCATAGCTCTTATCACTTTCTAACACTTAACGTGTGTGTGTGTGTGTGTGTGTGTGTGTGTATACACACACATATGGAGAGAGAGAATAAATACACATATATGTATATATGTGTGTCTGAGAATATACATATATGTATATACGTGACACAAAGACATATACACACATATATATGTATGTTTATTATCTCTATTATCTATGATCTGTCTCCCTCCACCAGAATGATAGCTCCATTAGGGCAAGGTATCTTTGTCTGTTTTATTTGCTAATTTATCCCTAGTCCTTAGAGGTTACTTGGCACATACCTAGTGTTTAATAAATATTTTCAAGTCAATAACCTTTAAACTATTTTTAATCAAAAGCTCCTCCTTGAGTTAAAAAATATCTGCCTCTTAAAGATGTTTTGGTTAATGCATCTGCTGAGCAAGTGAGTAACTTTGAATGAGAGATACGTCTTTTTTTTTTTTTAAGAGAGTGTAAATTAAACACTTTCCTGAAGCTCTTTTCTCCTACTATCATCCTTTGGGATCAGAATGGAATACATCTGAGGCCCACATTCCTCTTCCTGAACATGTCCCTCATGGTCCTAGGCTGGGAGGCTCTTCTCAACTTAAAAAGACTACGGAATGCTCTCCTGGGCTGGAGCCCCTTCAACAGGCTCTTCCTTCCTTAACTCTCTCTCCCTCTAAGACCTAAATACTTTTATAATATTAACACTCCTGAGATGAATCACTATGTTTCAGTCAGCTAATACTTTTCCTAATCAGTCAATACCTTGGCCGGGATTATCTGACACTGAGTTGAAGGCAAGATGGAACAGACTATCCCTGAGGAAAACTAGAAGGGTAAAAATGGTCCTCAGGAAATAGAGAACGGGAATGACCTACTGGCCCAATTTTACAACTTTGCCTTGGTTGGTTCTGGCCAGGCCGCTAAAACTCAATTAGATGGCAAACAGTTTGCTGGACAAGCCTTAGGTATTTGGCAGGGGTTAGCCCTAGCCCTTGAACCTATCCTAGAGCCCAGGAACTAGTTTGTGTATGTTTAATGTTCCAAACAATCCACTCTCCAGCCTAAGAGCCCTGGATTGAGTGATTTTACAGACGGCAATTCGGGAAAAAGCAGGAAGAGGTAAGTTCTTGTCCTTGGAAGCTTATCTCTCCTTCCCTCCTACCTGGCAGTTCTTCTCCCACAGAGTTCGCAGCGTCAAACTTTCCACACTGCAGGCTGGGCATAGCTTGTTTCCAAAGGCCTCCTGGATCCGCAGAACCAGGCATTTGTGATGGGTCTCATCCATGGCATAGAAGTGGTTGAAATCCAGGAAGATAATCTCTTGGGGGTGCTGTGTAAGAAACGAGTCAATTTCCATCAGCCCATCCCAGACCTTGATGCCAAAAAGCCCATGGATGAAGTAGATCTCCTGGTCGGCATCCCCTGGTTTGGAAGACACACGCAGGTCAAAGTAGCGGATCCCAGCTTCCAGCTGTTCCCGAAATGTCAGGTTCTGAGTCACAGACCACTTCTTCATTAGCTTCTTCACCAAGGAGATCCTGGCGAGGCGTTTGATAGCTTGGGTTTGGTCAGGCCCCACTGGGGACTTTTCATCCACCCAGTAGCTGAATGAATCATGTGAGCCTGTACAAAGGAATAAAGGTGAGGAAAGCAGATGAGATGGGAGCTGCGAAAAATAAGCCAATTGATGAAAAAACAAACAAACAAAAAATTAAGAACCAAATATACACACTAAAACTGCAAATGAATAGTAGCAAAATTTGCCAAGCTTGCTAGGAATAAAATAAACACAAAGAAAAGTAATGCTGCAGCTTGTTAAGCCTGGGGTAATACTATAGTTTTCATATATTTTGCCGGCGTAAGATAAATTAATAACCTTTTGCAAAGCTATTTAGAAATATGCTGAAAATAGGGGCTTTAAAATACTCATACAATTTGCTCTAGTAATTTCATTTCAGGAAAGCTATTCTGAGGAAATAAACTCTAACATTCAGGGAAACAAAGATGTCTGCCAAAGAATATTCGTAATAGAGACAAACTGGAGATAATGCTTAAGTGTCTCTTATAGAAGAATGCTTCATTGTGGTATATCCACTTTATTCATGCCATCATTGAAACAGAGGATATGAAAACACTGTGTCTATCTCAATAATGCTGAGAAAGTGATTTAAATTCTAGGAAAGGCAGAATTTCAAGAAACCCAACTTACTTTCTTTTTATGTTTTTAAAACATATAAAAAATTATATATATTATTTTACTATTGTAAAAGTCGGAGTCAGTAGGAATGATTTATTGACAGATCAGCTAACCATTTTGATGGGCTCGACACAGTTTAGTTAATATGTTCCTCTTTTTGAATTCGTACCTTAATGAGCCAAAACTGCTATTAAATGGTCCAAATGCACATTCTGTTCCTCTGTCTTAACAAAGGGATAGGATGAAATGTTTTGTAAATGTCTGTTATGCCTGTTGGGTCTATAGTGCAGATTAAGTCTGACGTTTCTTTGTTGATTTTCTTTCTAGATAATCCATCTGTCCAATGCTGAAGAAGTCTGCAACTATTATTCTACTAGGTCTACCTATTTAGCTCTAATAATATTTGCTTCATATATCTAGGTGCTCTGGTGTTAGGTGTATATATATTTACAATTGTTACATCCTCTTGCTGAACTGATCCCTTTATCATTATGTAATGACCTTCTTTGTCTCTTTTTGTTTTTTTTTTTTTGCCTTAAAGTCTATTTTGCCTAATATAAATATAGCTAATTTGCACACTTTTGGTTTCCGTTTGTGTGGAATATTTTTTTTCCATCCCTCACTTTCAGTAGACTGTAAAGTGTGCCTTTACAGGTGAAGTGAGTTTTTTGTGGGCAGTATATAGTTGTGTCTTTTTTTTTTTCTTTTAAAATCCATTCAGCCAGTCCATGTCTTTTAATTGGGGAATTTAAACCATTTACATTTAAGGCTATTATTGATAGATGAGGACTTACTCCTTGTCATTTTGTTAATTATTTTCTAATTACTTTGTATATTCTTTGTTCCTTTCTTCTTCTTTTATTGTTTAACTTTACTATAATAAAACATAGAAGAAATGCTTCAAGACATTGGTCTAGGCAAAGGTTTCATAGCTAAGACTTCAAACACACAGGCAACAAAAACAAAAATAGACAAATGGGACTATATCAAACTGAAAAAGTGTCTACACTATCAAAGGAAACAATCAAGAGTGAAAAGACAACCTGTAGAACGGGAGCAAATATTTACAAACTATTCATCTTACAAAGAACTAATATCCAGAATATCCAAGGAATTCAAACAACTCAACAGCAAGAAAATGAAATAATCAAATTAAAAAGAGGACAAAAGAATTAAATAGACATTTCTCAAAAAGAAGACACACAGATGGGCATGGTAGCTCATGACTGTGATTCCAGCACTTTAGGAGGCTGAGGCTGGTGGATCACTTGAGTCCAGAAGTTTGAGACCACCCTAGGCAACATGTGTGAAACCCTATCTCTACAAAAAATACAAAAACAGGAGCCAGGAGTGGTGGTGCACACCTGCTACTCAGGAAGCTGAGGTGGGAGGATTGCTTGAGCCCAGGAGGTTGAGGCTGAAGTGAACGACGAACATCGTACCACTGCACTCCAGCCTGGGTCAGAGTAAGACCCTGTCTAAAACACCACCACCACCACCACAACCACCATATAAATAGTAAGCAAACATAGGAAGCAATGCTCTATGTCACTAATCATCAAGGAAATGCAAATCAAAACCACAATGAGGTATCATCCCTGCCCAGTTACAATGGCAATTTTATTAAAAAAAAAAAAAAAGACAAAAATAACAAATGCTGGTGAAACTGTGGAGATGTATGTAACTATTGGTGGAAATGTCAAGTAATACAGTCATTATGGAAGACAGTATGGGCGTTACTGAAAAAACTAAATGTAGAACTACTATACAATCCAGCAACTCCAATAATAGGTATGTAACCAAAGGAAAGAAAAGCTGTATATCAAAGGGATACCTGCACCCCCATGTTTACTGTAGCACTATTCACAATAGTGAAGATATGAAATCAACCTAAATATTCATCAACAAATGAATGCATAAAAAATGTGGCATAAACATACACTGGAATACTATTCATCCATAAAAAAGAATGATATCCTGCCATTCACAGCAACACAAATAAGCCTGGGGACATTATGTTCAGCAAAATAAGTCAGGCACAGAAAGATAAATATTACATATTGTCACTCATACATGGGGACTCAAAAAGCTTTTGAAGTTCATGGAAGTAGAGAGTAGAACTGTGGGTATTAGACTGGGAAGGGTAGCCGAGAGGGTAGGATAGAGAGGCTGGTTAGCAGATACAGAATTATGCTAGGACCGGGCATGGTGGCTTATGCCTGTAATCCCAGTACTTTGGGAGGCCGAGGTGGGCCGATCACTTCAGGTCAGGAGTTCGAGACTAGCCTGGCCAATATGATGAAACCCTGTCTCTACCTTAAAAAAATACAAAAATTAGCCAGGTGTGGTGGTGCATGCCCGTAGTACCAGCTACTTGGGAGGCTGAGGCGTGAGCATTACTTAAACCCAGGAGGCAGAGGTTGCAGTGAGCTGAGATGGCGCCACTGCACTCCAGCCTGGGTGATGGCTAGACTCTCTTTCAAAAAAAAAAAAAAAAAAAAAATGTTGCCAGATAGGAGGAATGAAATCTGGTGTTTTGCAGCACTGTAGGATGAATATGGTTGACTATAATTTACTATATACTTTCAAAGAGCTAGAAGAGAGGATTCTGAGTGTTCACAACACAAAGAAATGATAAATGTTTGAGGTGATGGTTATACCAATTACACCAATTTGATCATTATACATTGTATACATGTATTGAAATATCATTCTGTATCCCATAAATATGTGCAATTATTACTGTCAACTAAAAATAAAAGGGCAGGGTGTGTGAGAAAGAAAGCATGAATCCCCCTAGACAGAGATTATCTTTTTCTGAAGTATGAGTGACCACCATAGGCACATTCCTAATTATTGTGAGAAAATATTTCAACAGTAACTATTTCTAGATGAAAATCATCTTATTTAGCAAATATCTTTCATTTTAGTTATTGGTTCTATCCAGGGTGAATCATTCTTATGTCTATCGTCCACTAACTCGTGCAGAAGCTAATTTGGTTAGTGCTGTGACTGGCTCTGAGGTGAGGGACTCCACAGAGGTGGCTTCACTTTGCAAGTAAAATCTAGAAGGAAAATGCCTTTGCTTTGGCACTACTAACCTTGTTCTTAACCACTACCCCCCATATTACCATCACAATTCCTGTATTCATACTCATTCACTGTCATCCATTTTCCATTTTTCTAAATTTTAGTGTAGGTATTTCACACATAATACAAAATTTTACAAAACACTACCATTTTATATTATTTCAATTTTCTTGAAAACAAATAATTCTGTGATGACTTCAGTGTTTTGTTTCCTAAGAAATAAAGTGAAAAAGGAAAAAAAATGACAAATAATGCTTTACTTTTATGTAGCATCTGGAACACAGAGACTATCCAGTAAGTATTAAGAAAAGACCTATTTATTCATCCTTAGGCAAATTGAATTTTGCAAGTGAGAAAATTACCAGCATATTTCAGGTAAGAAAAATTGCCATTACTAATAGAAATGTGGAACAAGTCCCCCTGGATTTTCCACATTGGTTATCTCTGTTAATGAGGCTCCCTGGATACCTGCCTAATGCTCTGCTTCCTTTGGCTGTACAGCAACAGGAAATTTTTATACCTCCTCATTGAGAGATTTATTATGAATACATTAGATATAGATGGTGAATAGCGAGTTCTCTCTTCTTTGTAAATTGCATTAACAGCCCAGCTGTTCAGGATTGAGTGTGTAATATAGTGCAAGGCACATACTGAACTTAATTCTTCCCTGGGCATTAGGGAATAGCCATTATCCAAGCGTGGAGGAGAGACAAATCCCCTCTGGTGTTCTCCTGTTGGTGTTGAGCCCAGTTTCATCTCCAGAGGGAGATGTGCTAACAACCTCCAACACTTTTCTCTGTGTCTGAGGACTGTGCAGAAATGTGACAGCAATGGGACCCCAGGGATCATTCTGAATACACAAGGACGTACATGGTACCCAGATCATCCCACAGAAGAGGGAGAGCATGTATATTTCCTAGGAACAGAGTCTTTTTTTACCTCTTTGTTCTCTTTTCATTTCTCTGGCCCCACCTTATGCTTTCTGACCTCCTGTGCCCAGTACCATCCCTGCATCCCTCCAACCCCTTTACAGGACAGGACAGGACAGAACAATGAAGCAGACTGCTGAATGTTTTATAGCACTTGCCCTATATAGGCCTATAGCAGCCAAAGCCAACCATCACTTATTAACCACTATCAATATTTTTCCTCTTCTACTTATTTCTTTTCCAGAAAGCTTTTGTATCATATGGAGTGGGTGAAATAACATTTAACTGCCTAAGTACATTAAATTATTTCTTTTTGGAAAAACAGGCTAACAATGTTCCCCCTTCCCTGCACATACAATATTTATAAACCACGTAATCTGCCAACAGTACTTACAAATAGAAAATCCTAATATTTTATAATCCAAATTCACTATCAAAGTTTGTTCCCCTATTACTCCCCTACAACTCATGGAAATTATTTTATTCTTTAAAGACAGTGATTCTTCCCCTTCTGTCCTGGAATGTATGAATAAAATTCTAGCATTTCTTCAGAAGAGGAGGAAAATACCCTGCACCACTGGTCCTTGTCTTATTCTCTAAGAGAATTGCTGCTTGGGAATTGGTAGGGATAGCAGCTCCATGCATTCTAGTTTGGTTTATGATAAGGTCAGCAAACAGCTTAGGACTCATCCCACTGTAATTTCTGCTGCTAAAATAATCTTTGCTGCTATTACCTGGCATTACCTATGCACCTTCACTCACCTCTCTCTTTGGCTTCTTTATCTCTGTCTAAAACATATTTAAGTGGTACCCCTTTGTCTTAAAACAAAACAAAGTACTTTTCCTTACATGCCTTACTCCACACATGACTGTCTTCTCTTTCCTCCTTGCTGTCAAATTCTTGAAAGTGTAGGCCAGTCCTGCTGCCTTTGTCTGCTATGACACACTCACTCCTTTCCATCTGAGTCCACTTTCTCTCCTTCTGTTGCTACTCTTGATCCTAACAACTCTCTAATTCAAATGGCCATATTCTTCTTGCTTTCTATGAGGGTTTGCCAGGTCAGCTTGTTTGTGGAATCTTCCATTCCCTTGTGCTCAGTGTATATTTCTGCATATTTCTGGGTGTTCCCATCCTGCCTTTACCTTCTGTCTGCTTTTCTGACTCCTCTTTATTGTCCCTAAATTTAAATGTTTTCCAAGGATCTATTCTGTATTCTCTTCCTTTGTCCACCTTCAGAGACTTCAGTCCCACTCCCCAGTTTACCACAGTATGCAGATGACACCAAAAGCTTCCTTTCTAGCCCAGACTCCTGTAAGTTGCAAACTTACCTTCCCATCTTTCTGCTATGGCCTGCCTCCAGCGGCCTGCTCACACAACAAAGTACGTATTTTCAAAGTCTAGCTTCTCCTGCTGGCCCTCTCATCCCCCAAAGTGTCTCTCCTGAATTTCTGCCAGTAGTTACCCAATCACTCAGACTTGAAATCTTGGATTCTGTTTAAACTCTTCTCTCTCTCTCACTGTCTTCATTTAACCAGTTACCAAAACTTTACATTTGACCTTTGCAATATACATCAAACCTGTCTCTTTCATTAACCTTCAACTGCCACTGTTCTCATTGATACACTCATTGCCTGTCAAATAGTACCAAAAACCAACCAACCACCAAACAGAAACCCTAATTTGGATCCTTTCACTCTTTCTCATTTGTTCATACTCAAAAGGCAGTTTTCTTAAGATACAGCTTTGATTATGACACATTCCTCCCACTTCCCGCCTTCCAAATAAAGCTCAAACTCAACACTGGGGTTTTAGACTTGTCTTCAATATGGTGCCAATGCATTATTTCAGACTCATCTCTTACCAGGCCCCTACATATAGCCTGGAAACTGTTGGTATGCAACATAGACAGATAGGCAGGCCTCTTTCTGGACTCTGTTCACTTTTGCTGATACCTTCTGTAAAATATTTTTTCACCCCAACTATATCTATATTTTCTCTCCAGCATTTATAACCCATATTGAGTAAGTTACTTTTTAAACCATATCTGTTTCCTCATCTGTCAAATGGGCCAATAGTACCTATTGTCACAAAATTATTGTGAATATTGAAATGTAAGCAAAGTGCTTAGAACAATACTGACACTTAGTACATGCTGAACTACAATTATTGCTGTTATTAGTCATTCTTAGTTAGTCGGAAATCAGAGGGTGAAGGGCTGATTAACTGAAGCTTCTTGCCTTAAATACTGATGGTCTAGAGATTTTATTTTCTGTACCTGATTCATCATTCCTCTCTATCTTATTAGTTGACATGGAGATGACAGCTTAGCCTCCACTCTGTTGGTTATAGCCACCACCACTATTTTGGTCACAGTCTAAGTTGTCATCACCCACATTGAAAATCTTAAAATTTAATTTCTGACTTTTTGATCACAAGTTCCATTACTTCTGCCATGCTTCAACCTGACTTTTATATTCCTCCCCTGTCCCGCACCCCACCCCTTCCGGTCTGAGAGCCCAGCATTGGCTTTACTTCTCCTTCAGCTATATCCAAGATCATCCATTTGCCAGCTTTCACATGCAGAATTACTAATTATAACTATCTGAAAGCTGTTAGGAGCCTGCTGAGGTACATTGTCTGTCTATACAGTCCTGAAATACACATAGAAATATTAATATGACATTTTCTAACCTACCTTTTCACTAACAACAAATGTTTTTCTCCTCTTCTCCAATGTATTTCATTTATAGAGGAGAAGTAATATGATCTTATGATGTAATTGGCATCAAATACTAAATGATTGTTTTCAGACTCCTTTGGGCAGAGAATTTTGTTGTCATCTAAAAACTATTCCATATATAGCAGTAAATATGGACATATAAGTCCCTCCTTAATGTTCTATAAGCCTAGGACTAATTTTAGCCCTTAGAAAGGTGAAATTTTTTTCCTCCAGTTTCTGGAAATTGACTTTTCTCTAATCCTTTCATTTTCACAATTACTACCCGTTTCTTCCTATTTTCTTATATAGTCAACAGTCATTAACAATGTTTCTTTTTCCTTTCTGTATGCATACAAAAACCCTGAATCATGTATGTGAAAGCACTTTATAATGTAAAGCAGTGATTCTCAACCTTAGATGCACATCAGAATCACTGGGAGGTGGCAGAGCAGGGGGCGCTTTTAAAAACTACCAGTGCTCATGAGCTCACCCCAAACCTTCCAAGTCAAAATCTCTCTGGGATGAAAGTTGACAAGCTTCTTGCTGATTGTAATGTATACCCAGGCTTGATACTTACAGCCACAAATGTGAGATTATAGTTTCCCAAAAGTTTTCTGACGTCTGGGCATGGTCTTCTCTGGTTGGTCTTCTAGTACTTTCAAACCTTCACATAATAATCTGGTGAAGTGCCTTTCCCACATATTGGTAGATGCTTTCTTTATCACTCCTTTTGTTCTAAGATACACCCTGCCCTTTAAACAATGAAATCACCACAGCTTGTTTGTGAAGAAGAAAATATTGGGAGGCCTTGGTTTCCTTATCATGCCTCCTAGTATGTGATTAGATTAGGTTACTTAAGGTTGATTAGGATCATTGGGATGTGCACTGGGTTACAGAGCTCAGAATAAAGTCCCTGTGGCAGCAAAGTCACACGGGAAGAGAGAGATTTGAATGGGAAAAGGTTAGCAAGATTCTTGCTCAGTGTTATAGTTATTGCCTCCTAGGTGGTGTTAGATTATCTGAGAGGTAAGGTAGGAGAAAATGAGCTAGCTGGCCTTGTGAGACCAGGCACAATCAGTTTGCTCTTTATCTGGAACACAAATTACTGCTTGATTCTTTCAGAGGGCTGTCACATGGGGATTAGAGATCTCAAATGAGTGCATACTAGTTTTTAGTTAAAGCACTTTCATTACCCATTTCTTGCAAATTGGAGTAGTTGCCATTTTCTTAACTCAAATAAAAAGAATTTAAAGCTAGCTTCTTGGGAACCTGGTTTCTAAATAAAACAAAAAGAATTCAAAACACACACTATGAAATGATACATTTCATTACAGTACAATGGCATTTCAGATTATAGGATGACCACACTTCTAGCCATGGAGGGAAGATTGAGACAAGAGTTAAGTGAAGCATAAAAAGATAGAAACTCCCCATCTGGGGAGGTGAGGATGGTCACCCCAAGTCAAATAACTCCTGACTTCACATATTTAAGAAAACCTCCTGTTTCACCTCCCTTAAGTTCTCCTGTCTCTAAGTCCTTCTAACGTTGAAGCCCATTAGTTCCTCCAGGTGTTTCACTGATCCCACTCTCCCCACCCCATGTGTATTGACACCATTCAGTGTATCTGTGCCTCTAAGCACTGACATCGAAAAAATTTGTTCTTAGGGGGCAAAAAATCTTACTCTTCTACGTACAAAGTACAGAGATATCTGAGTGTTACAATTTCACAGGGGAGGAGTGGGGGAAATAAGGAATAGAAATGCCTACAAAGACTCCTTCGGGGAGTGATTACGAACAAAAGGTTGAGATAGACCACTGCCCTAGACTGAGGTTCCTGGCTTCTCTGGGCAGAACCTTTGACCCTGTCTCTTTTAACCTTAACTGGCCTGCCTCTCAATGCCTCCAGCAACGTTTCCCTCCCATCCACAAGGTGACCCAGTACTGGAAGGTTCTATTCCCATCCCCTGTCCCTAGAACACTAATGGGTTGGGAACCACTGAATTCCTTCTTTTCCAGTAATCTTTTTAAGTATTCTCACTCACAATTTCCAGGACCACCAACAAATCATTTTTCTGTCTACGCAGTCCCAAAGGACCCAGACTTGCACTTTGAAAGATACTAGTTAAGCAAGAAGAACTTTACAAATGGTGAGTCCTGACACCTAACTTAATGAATTACCATAGCTCTGGATAAGCTAAATGGAGTGTCCACGCAGTGGTTAGGGGCACAGTGTCTGTTGCCAGGCTGCCTGAGTTCATAATCCTGGCTCTACTGCCTACTAGTCATGTGAATAAAATGCTGGGCCTCAGTTTCCTTATCTGCACAATGTGGACAACAGCAGTACTAACTTCATTGGTTTGTTGTGAAGACTAAATGAGTTAACTCAGGCAAGCACTCAGAGGAGTCCTTGGCTAATAGAATGAGCTCAAACATGTTATTATTATTAATTATTAAGAAATTTGTGTCATCTTTTATTTGGATGATACTATCTGAGAAACAAATAATTCTGGTTTCTAAATAAAGCCATGAAACCTCAGTAAATATTTATATTTGAGGATCTGTTGTGGCAGTTAACATTTAGGGCTAGGAAAAACGAAGTTTGTAATTTACGTCATTTATTTTAGGTTACACGCAAAATCGACATCCAAAGAGTAAGTTTGGATCATAGTATTCTACAGTTGAAGTTCAAATTGGCACTAAAACTAAAATTATAAATTATTAATATCTCTAATCTGCTCCTATGTCAGTACTTGGAAATAAATACAGTGACTACATAATTTGAAAGTATAAGAGAGAAAATTCTGAGGATGTTCTTAAACTTTTTATTTTTAAAAATATAAAATTAGATGTCATCAAGTGATTTTTATGGAAAAACAAATATAACCTGTTGCCAAAAATATGTTGAATGACAGATAAAAAAGAGAGTAGAAGCCTATATGATCCATTATTTGAAATGGAAAAAACAGGAATGTCTTCCCACCCCACCAAAAAAACCCTATCAGTTTTCTCAAATATCAAATATCATTAAAACACTCAAACACCAATGTAATCATCCACAGATAATCTTTCCCTAATATAAACAGCAGAACCAGTAATATTTTCAGAAATTTTTCTGTATTTTTTTTCTACAAATTGAAAATATTAATGCATAGTTCTTAGAGATGTAAGCATGGCCAAGTTTATGTTAGTTCATCTCTCTCAATATGCTTTATCACCCAATTTTTCTTTTTAGGCCTCTCGAGTGTGCTTGTTTTATTCACAGGCTTTTTGCTTTTTTAGAAGACATTTCACTCAATAATGTGGTAAGCTGAGAGCACTAATGCACAGCTCGTGCCTGCTGGGAGGGTAGCTGAACTATGGAAGCAACACATTCTCCATCTTTTTGCCAAGGTGTACCTGCAACTTAAATGTTTTTGCTAGCTCCCACAATGGGATTTTTTAATTTAGGTAGTGAATTCTGGATAAAATAAATCTTATAAGTTGTTATAGCAAATGTTTGGACAGCAAGAGTTTGGATGAAATATTTACAGAGGTGTTTGGAGCTAAGTTCCTCTCAGTTACCAAAGTATTTATATGCAAGTCTATGTGTATATGTTGGCACTAAAACTGGCCCATCTGAAATGAAATCCAGAAAATTCTCTTATTCAGTGGGAAAAAAGTCCACTTTTCATTTATTTGGAAATATTTTTACTAATATCAATAGAGAACTTCTAATAGATAATAATTATTCTCTAAAAATTCTTTTAAATACAAATATTATTTTGAGTTCATTTTTGAAAGAGTCATCTATATTCCATGTAAGCTCCAAATTTTTATCAAGACCTAAATAATATTATTTCTATCAAAACTAAGACGGTCTTGTCCATTGTAAGCTTGGGCTAAAAACATATACTGGATGTGCATGTATTTTCTATAACGAATAGTCAGAGTGTTCAATTAAAGCTTGTCTATTTTATCTCAGTCTGAATTTTAGGTCACATGTCTGTAATTTGCATATTTTTTCTCTATTAGCCTATACTTTGTCAAGTGAGGTCGAAGTAATGCAGGCAGCTTGCAAAAAATCCAGGTGCAGCTATCTTTCCAGTTACCCACTATAGCTGATGCTGCATAAAATTGCACTGAATGTCAAATTTAGTTTTCCTAATTAATATAAAATATATAAACTAAAAAAATATTCTAGGCAAATTAATAAGATCTCAGCTGCAAAGACTCTTTCCTGCCCAGCAACAGCAAAAGGATATTAAAGGTGCCCAAACACAAAAGACCAAAAAAACCCTTTGCTCACACTTTATCTTAATAAAGCTAAGTAATTCATATGATGCTAGCTACCAGAAGGTGTCTGGGCAGCAGTAAAGGCTCAACTAGGTCAGAAGACAATCTGTGCAAACAGCAGAAGAGAAAGCAGTATCATGCTTATAAAAAGATAAAAGATATAAGTGTTCAAGCCAAGAAAAAGAGTAATTTGTTCCCATCTCCGAAGCAGGAAAAGAAGAGAGAACAGATGCCCCTTTCTGATGGAAATGGAATCAGAGATGTCCAGCTAAACAACAGCTCCTCCTCCCTCATCACTGCCAGTCCATCTTTGAGGGTTTCAGAGATGTCAACCTCGTGAGTTGTTAATCAATTTTAAAGAGTTGAATTTTTCTGAGAAAATATAGTAGTCCTTTCTTATTTGCAGTTTCAATTTCCACAGTTTCAGTTAGCCACAGTCAACTGTGGTCCAAAACTATTAAATGGAAAATTTAAAAAAATAAACAATTCATAAATTTTAAATTGTGCCCCATTCTGAGGACTGTGATGAAGTGTTTTGCCATCCCACAGGCCTTCCAGTCCAAGATGTGAATCATCCCTTTGTCTAGCATATCTACTTGGTAGAGGTTCCCCAACTATTAGTCACTTAGCCATCTCAGTTATCATTAAAACACTCAAACACCAATATAACCATCAACAGACAATCTTTCCCTAATGTAGACAGCAGAACCAGTAATATTTTCAGAAGTTTTTCTGTATGTTTTCTACAAACTGAAAATATTAATGATGACTTCTTAGAGACGTAAGCATGGCCAAGCATGACTGTCGCAGTATCACAATGTTGGTGTTCCAGGAAACCTAATTCTACTTAAGAATGACCCCAAAGTGTGACAGCAGTGATGCTGGCATATTGTTATAACTGTTCTACTGTATTACTAGTTATTGCTGTTAATCTGTTACTGTACTCAATTGATAAACTTTACCATAGGCATGTATGTAGAGGAAAAATCACAGGATGTATAGGGTTTGGCTCGATCCATGGTTTCAGCAGTCATTGGGAGCCTTGGAACATACGACTTGAGATAAAAAGAGACTACCGTAAGGAGATTTTATGATTTGATCTACAGAAAGCCAGAAGACCCTGTCTTCATAGAATTTCTATTAAAAATGTTTCAACAAGATTTTTTTTTTTTTATAAAATGGGTTAAAAACATGAGATTTAGGCCCTCAAACACATTATCTCGCTAAAAGTGCTTGCATTTTAATAACCTATGATTTTTAAGAAATTCAACTTTTTTTTTCAAATGTACTAAAACGAAGGCAGTCAAAACATTCCCACTCAAGTTCACCTGATTAAAAACTCTGAATATATTCCTGAGGTTTAGAGAAACCACTACTTCCTTTTACAAATGGCTGAAAACATATGTCTCAATATGCATATAGGCAATACAGGCAAAATCAGCAAGGCCAAGTTTCTGGAAGAACAGCCATTTAGGAGCGGCTCCTCCTTCAGCATGAATGTCCACTCTCAGACTTAGACAGTGATGAGGATATGCCAGAACAGCTCTCTGGCCCTTCAGAGAGCACCGGCCCAGCTGGAGGGCTCCAGCTCTGACTTCCCACGCAGACCATCACCAGCTCACTTCCCTGTAGAACATCTTCCTGACTCACGACAGCAGCCAGCTCTGCCAGGACGATGGGCTTCCAGGTACAGCCATGTTGGGGGGCACACCCACAGAGCAGTGACCAGAGGGACCAGTCTACAAGGGATGTTAAGATATTGCTCAGATACACTGCAAATTTGGTCCCAGTTGCTGCAGGTTTTCACCAGGGACTCCTTATGAAATGGGCAAGATGTTTAAAAAAAAAAAAAAAAAGCTCTCTTCAGTGCACATAGTGAACTCTTTATCTTGAATGTGAACATGTGATAAGAAAAAAAAAAGTCATTTTTAATCACCACTCTCCTCTAAGCACACTGAATCCTGGTAGCTAGAATATCTTCTGTGTGCTGAGCACAACTGCAATATTCATCTCTGGCATTAAGAGCTTTTGACATACTTGAAGCGGTATTAAGCAGTGGGTGGGGGGTATGCCAATGTAGAGACAGACTCTTGGAAAGACCTCAGTGGATCTGCTGAGGAAAGACAGAGAGGTTGACAAGCTGGGAGTGAAGGCTGAGGAGGCTGAGAATCAAAGTGGGAAGGAAGGGGGATCAGAGCGGGCTGCAGGGCTCAGAAGAGAGACTCAGGAAAGGAGGCAAACCTAATAGAAAAATTTCAAAGCTGCAGAACACTTTCACTTCTACATCTTTTACCAAATGAGGAGTAAATAGTTTTAAAGCGACAACTTGAAGGGGTAGCCTATTATTAAGCTGTCTGAAGCACACGTGTCTCAGTTCAGCCCTGTTTTGAGGCCCCATCCCTCACGGGGCTCTGCTCTGTGGACCTTGCCTCCTGGCTTCATCTCACCTTGTGCCTGCACCAGAGTCCCCGAGCAGGGGTAGACCTAGCTGAGGAGTGGGGTGGTACCACACAAAGGGGTGAAGGAGGTGGGAAAGTACAAGAGAAAGCTTTCTCTCTGATTGAGATGAACCCCTTAAAAGAGACTCCTATATGAACGAATTTTTTTCACGGTGTACTGGAATTAAAACCCTACCCAAAGAGCTAGCAACATAAGCATCGAGAAGCAAGATATATCGATCTGGGGGCATTCGAAGGAGAATGATGTATAAAGTCACAAAAGCACGAAGTAGAAAATGAGACAAACATCAGGAATAGAGCATTTCACAGATACTATTGAAGTAACTACAACAGCCAGAAAATGTAGTGTTCAGATAATCCACACAAATAGGTGACTTTCAAGGATGAGGCCGGGAGTATCTTTTCATTAGTTGACTAAAAATTTATGACCACAAAGCGTCCAGCTTAAGCTTCACGTTGCCCAGAATAGCACTGCACTAGTGTAGAATGCAGCAGGTCATCACTGCGGAGGCTCAGAGACTCCGACTCTGCTCCTCCACAGCCATAGATGAGTCTGAGGAGGAACTTTCTATAAATAATGAATGCCTCAGCCTTGTGCTGCATTTGCCTTATTTAAAGGTAACAGATCACGGGAAAGGGTAAGCAAGCCCCTGGGGCTCAGGGGTAAGCCTCACAAACTCTGCGCAGCCTTTTATGAGCTCTTGCAGTACAATAATCTATATAAACCTCCTGGTGATTGTCCTACCTAGAATAAGTATTTAGATAACAGAGGCCAGCCCAATTCTCCCTTTACTTTTCCCTGGTATATAACAAAAAAGATGGTGGCATAGATGATGTGTTCCTTCGACTCCTCCTTCTTCCCCATTTGCATGCTATTGGACTATTTCCCTTAATTCTCCTGTAAGCTGGTGGAAGATACAGACAGAATGGCCAGACTCTACACTTCCACTGACATTTAAAGGTCAAGTCTCCTTGTATCATAAATAACGATATCTCCCTTCCACACGTAGGGAAAGGATAACTGAAAATTAGCTAAGGTCAGAGGGGGAGGGAACCTTTGAAAGTTCACTTGGCAAAAGGACTTGATTTACTGCAATTTTGCTGAACACTGTAGCTGAGATAGCTTGTTTCATGAAGAGTTGAAGGAAATTAAAATCAAAGGATGGATTCATCCAGCTATTGTTTTCCACCTCTGTTCTTAATTGATTTTAATATGGTTACCCCCTCAATAAATAAAGACTTCTAAAACTGGGTCAATGACATAAATAGAATTTGGTTTTCAAATATTTTCTTTCATACAGAGACTTTAAAAAAAGTTGCTGGACCCTTAGTGCCAGGTGTTCCCTTGGAGAGAGAGCTTTTATCTGTGGTCAAGCCATGTGGCTTAGGTCTGTTTAAATTTCCCCATCTGAAGAAGAAATTCATTTTTCAGGAATCACATATTCAGTACATACCTCTTTAAAAATTCTCTCTCCCTTTCTTCTGCCCCTGGAACTCATGGAAACCTTTTCATCCAATAACTAAAAGCATCCTGAAGACATTCAGTTTCTCTCCCTAGTGTTTTTACCTCAGCTCTTTCATCATTAACTTTTTTTTTTAATAACCCTGGTGGGAGCTCTTGTCTGAAAATAACTGAAACAACTTCAATCTACTGAGTGCTTATTATGTACCTAATGACAGGCTGGGCATTTTACTTACATGATCTCATTTTACAGATGAGGAAACTGAGGCTCAGACTGGTTTTGCAACTAGCTCAGGGTTGCAAAGATTGCATGTGGCTGCCTGGGACATAGACCCAGGTCTGTCAGACCTCAGTGTACACAAAGATACTCTAGGGATGATATTATTGGTTCTATGTCCTTACTGATTAAACAAGTCAAGTGCACTGCTCATGTACTTTCAATAACATGGTGATTGCAGAGTTTGTCTTTGGACCTAAATGCCTGGTCCCTGCCCCAGTGCAGGAAAATTGAGGAAGAGATTAAAGCTATTTTAAATTTTGTAAAGACCTAAAGAATTTCTACATAGGGACACAGGAGGGCACTCTAACCTTCTCTCAGTTGAAGAAACTGTCTGTAATTCCATAGCTGAGCCTGATTCCCAGTGCTAGTTCTGCTATGATTACTTCCGTGAACCTGGGCTTCCAAACTTGTACTTGGAGTTCTGTTTCTTCATTTGCAAACTTAGGAAAGTGAGCGAAATGACACCTAGGGTCTCTTCTATCTTAAGAATTGGATAATTCCACTTATTAAGGCATTTGTCACCCTATTTATGAAGGACTATTAATCACTGCAAAGAAATAACATTTTTCTTTCACACTTACCATACTTAAACAGAAAATAGGCCTGTAAATTTAACTCATCATATTTGCAAAAAGCAAATCATTCCCAAGTCTAAAGTGGTATTTATTGCTTTTTGGCTCATCTGAGAATTTCGTCAAATTGCTGGAGACATTCTTTCTGCTCACACAGATTCTTAGGACCCATATTTCTGTTGGGCCTTAGGTCTGTCTTACAGTGATTAAATGCATTGGTCAATAGTTCACTTATTGTTTAGCATTTATGTGACAGTACCCTTCACTTTAAAGGCTGGTGTTTCATTATTTTGTGGGTCATTTTAATGGAATTTATCATTGGGACTTCGAAAAAAAATATTTATGGTTACCTAGTTTTGCTGGAATTTTTCACAGGGCAGGGTTTTTATTTTATTTTACTTCAGTTTTTCATTATTTAATTAATTAATTATTTATTTAGAGATGTAGTCTCGCTCTGTCGCCCAGGCTGGAGTGCAGTGGCGCGATCTTGGCTCACTGCAAGCTCCACCTCCCAGGTTCACGCCATTCTCCTGCCTCAGCCTCCCGGGTAGGGGGGACTACAGGCGCCTGCCACCCGGCTAATTTTTTTATAGTTTTAGTAGAGATGGGGTTTCACCATGTTAGCCAGGATGGTCTCAATCTAGGGCAGGGTTATTTTAAGATGCATTTGATAAACTGAAGAATGACTGAGATACAGAGAAGCTTCTTAGCTAGTTCCCCTCGAGAACAAGAAGATGTCTTTTCTCTTTCTCGTAAATAAAGGCCTAAGCTAGGTGTTCTGACCGAGGAAAGGGAAAAGGGAGGAGAGAAAATCCAGTAAGTAGCAGTTTAAATTACATGAAATGGTGGGCTTCAAGGGAATTTGTACATTACACCCAACGGAGAAAGTGAATGAAAACACACCCCACCCTTGAAGACCAGCGTTCTGAGAGCTTACACACCTGCTAAAGCCTCATGCTGGTCTTTCTGTGTAGAGGCAGAATAGAGGCCAGAAAGATTTTTTTTCTGTGCCGGAGCCTCGCTGGGTGATTACTACACAGACCACTTAAACCACTGGGCTGCTTTTGTTCTGAGTCAATAAAAAGCCTCCTAGATGTCTGGTCTTGAAAAAAAAAATGTAACTTGTTCAGCCAGAACAGGTCAGCATGTAGTCCTTCAAACATAACCATCCTCATGGGTGCTCATGCATTAGAGTCCCGACATGGGAGCAAATGGCCTCAGATGAAAAGAAAATTACCCTTTATTACAACCAACAAAAGAAACTAAAGTTACAACCCAACACTGGGTCAGTCTTCAACTCTATGAGTGTCTTTTATTCAAATGCAATTTAATGAATTGGGCATGACCTAATTTTTTACAATTCTGGTATTGTTATCAGGATTTTGGGGGGCAATCTGCTTAACCTCTCTGTGACTAAATTTCTTCATCTGTAAAATGGGGATAGTAGGAGTATCTACATCATTAATTTGTTATAAGAATTAATTGGGGGCCGGGCGCGGTGGCTCAAGCCTGTAATCCCAGCACTTTGGGAGGCCGAGATGGGCGGATCACAAGGTCAGGAGATCGAGACCATCCTGGCTAACACGGTGAAACCCCGTCTCTACTAAAAAATACAAAAACCTAGCCGGGCGAGGTGGCGGGCGCCTGTAGTCCCAGCTACTCAGGAGGCTGAGGCAGGAGAATGGCGTCAACCCGGGAGGCGGAGCTTGCAGTGAGCAGAGATCCGGCCACTGCACTCCAGGCTGGGCGACAAAGCAAGACTCTGTCTCAACAACAAAAAAAAAAAAAAAAAAAAAAAGAATTAATTGGCTTTATATAAATCAAACAGAGCAATATTGGTCTCCTAGGAAGTGCTCTATAAATGTTAAATGAGCAAGCTATTCTTCTTCTGTTTCTGTTATTATTATTATACTTGTTCTTATTCTTAAAGCCTTGAGGCATCTTGGAAGACTGCAATGCAGTTATAAGATTTTGTCTTACCTTAGGCATTACTACTTGCTTCCTGCCTATCCTAGTTTCTCCTTACCTAGAAATATAGATTTTTAAAATATCTGTTTTTTATGCTTAAATTCTTTGTAGCTATATTTCAAGATTCCATGTCTCTCCCCTCCTCCTTCTTTCCCTCCACTTTTATCATAAGGTGCTCGTTCTGACCAAGACAGCAAGTATACATAAATGACAAAACAGCTGTATACAGCAGAGATAAACAGTCTCAATGGGGTATACCACATCCTATAATGGAAATGTTTACAGAGGTCATACCTCAGCTGAATTGTAACTGGACAGGCAAAGTGAAGGTGGGTTATTAGAAGGGAGGGTGTTCAAAGACTGGAATTATAACAGGGACAGTGCACTTTCTTTCACGGTTTTCTTCAAGCCCAAAATTCTCACTGGTTCCCTATAGTCTACAACACGAAGCATAAAGTGCTTAGTACAATGTCGAAAATCTCTCTCCAACTGGCTTGTCTGTCTTTCCTTACCTTTTCCATTTTCTTCTCCTGTCACTTCCACAGGTGACCATGGCAGCCCTTCTCTGCTTCCTGAAGGTGCCGTTGTTTTCTCGTCTCTAATTTTGGGCACTTGCTTCCCTGTCTCTGGAACGTCCTTCCCTCTTCATGCTGAAATCCTACCTGTCTCTCACAGCCAAGCTCACAGGTGCTCTTCTCCTGAGGCGGTTCCTTAACCCCATCTAGAAGTAACCTTTCCGTTTCCAGGCCCCAGCACAGTTTGCTTGTTTCTTTATCACGGTACTCACCTCATTCTGCTTTTGTCTGAACTCTTGTATATCTCTGATAAGATCTATGAACTACATCTTGTTCATTTTTTCAAAATTTCCTACAGTAGCTATTATGATATTAGGTACATATTAGGTAATCAAAAGGATGTTTAATAATCATAGCTGTATATATATAAAACATTTATTTCATACTAGGTAATAATGTAATCACATTGTATATATTATCTTATTTAATTCTTAAGTAACTTTGTGGTGTAGTAAAAAATTTAAACCGGCTCAAGCCTGTAATCCCAGCACTTTGGGAGGCCGAGACGGGCGGATCACGAGGTCAGGAGATCGAGACCATCCTGGCGAACACGGTGAAACCCCGTCTCTACTAAAAAATACAAAAAACTAGCCGGGCGAGGTGGCGGGCGCCTGTGGTCCCAGCTACTCGGGAGGCTGAGGCAGGAGAATGGCGTAAGCCCGGGAGGCGGAGCTTGCAGTGAGCCGAGATCGCGCTACTGCACTCCAGCCTGGGCGACAGAGCGAGACTCCGTCTCAAAAAAAAAAAAAAAACAAAAAAAAACAAAAAAAAAAAAAATTTAAACCTTACCCAAAGAGAGGTATGGTCTTTGCCCTCAGTCCTCAGCAGGCAATTGCTTAAGCCCTTGGAATGTCCTATCTGATCAAAGTATCTTTATTTACCTGAGAGCTTTGGGCCATAAGGGAAAGTCTAAGGATGTGAGTTATGGTGCAGGATTTGAGTCACATAGGTATGGGCTTAACCTCTGAAGGGGCTGGATACTTATGTCAGCCATGTGGAAGCCCAGAAGAGATTCTGGACACCAAAGCTCAGGTGAGCTTCCCTGGTTAGCAGTACTTTGTGTGGTACTGTCACATATCAATACAAGGAAAGAAACACTGTCCATGGGGAGAGGACAACTGGAAGCTCCACATTTGGAAATGTCCCGACCTTTGTCCCATGCACCTCTTCCTTTAGCTGATTTTGATCTGTAGCCTTTCATAGCAATAAACAGTAACTATGAGTATAACAACTTTCAATGAGTTCTGTCAATCTTCCTAGCAAATTATCAAACATAAGGCTGCTCTTAAGGCTCCCAAACCTGTAACTGGTGTCAGAGTGAGGGTGGTCTTCTGGTTTGTGCTTCCTCTAGCTTTGCACTTGTGAAGTGGATATTATAATTATCTCAATTTTACAGATAAAAAAACTAAGAGACAGAGGGGTAAACCTTTTTACTAAATAAAGATCATGCAACTATTAATAGTAGCTAGGATTTGAGCCTACAACCTATACTCTGAACTACTTTTTCATAGTGCCTCCTGTGTGAATAACAAAGATAGAGAGAAGATAAAAGATGTAAGAAGAGGCTGGGCAGAGTGGCTCATGCCTGTAATCCCAGCACTTTGGGAGGCCAATGTGAGAGGATCCCTTGAGCTCAGGAGTTTGAGACCAGCCTGACCTGGTCTCTACTAGAAAAAAAAAAAAAAAAAAAATTAGCCAGGTGTGATGGCACGTGCCTGTAGTCTCAGCTACTCAGGAGGCTGAGATGGAGAACCGTTTGAGCCAGGAGGTCGAAGCTTCAGTGAGCCATGATCATGCCACTGTACTCCAACCTGGGTGACAGAGCAACACCCTGTCTCCAAAAAAAAAAAAAAAAAAAAAAAGAAAAAGAAAAAAACCCATAAAGAACAGACACTACAATGAACATGTGTTCTTAAATGCTGAAGATGTTTAGGGTGGCTTTCATAGAAAAACATCTTGTATTCCGACTCAGGTATTCAATCTATACAAATATTACAATAAATTTAATATGAACAGATAATAATTTTGCATGTTAAAATATCTGAGGCCTAAGCTAAGAATATATTAATTTACAATGTTATTAATACATATGAGAAGTATACCTTATGGTTATTGAATGTAGCAAAAGATTTGTCTAAGAAAACAAAAAACCGTTAGAGTCCTTGGGGACAATCTTATCATCCCTTGCCTTTCCATTTTAATTACCATCATTAGTCTGTGAGCTCACCTGACCCCATCAAGGAGACTGACCTGCTCTTTCCTCTGTGTTTCCATGGCAGTGAGTTGATATTTGATGAACTTAGGACATTGAGTGCTATTTATCTCCACATCTGTCTCTGCCACTTAAGTGTAAGCCTTTGAGGGCAGGATCATATCTAATTCATGCTTATGTCTCCATACTTAGTTTCTGGAATTTAGTAGGTACTGAATGCATCTATACAGAATAAACACAAGCACGAATACCTGAATAAACGGATGCTAAGAGAGTTGCCTAAGGCTGGTAGGCCTAGGTCTTCTGATCCTTTCCCAAACTTCTATTTGGTCCATCCAACATTAAACAGGTAGCGTTCCCTCTCTGCTCCTTTTCATCCCTTGTACCTGTTTACACCTAGCTCCATTTATCTCCCTTTGTCCTTCTAGCTTGAGTTATCTGGGTCAATGAAGAGGAATGTGTCAGAAAACATAGAGAACAAAATTAACCAGAAAGGATGACCAAAGGAACAACTATAATAAAATATTACATTGAACAATTTTAAAAGAAAGGTACCAGAGAGTAGATTTCCTGCAACTTATGCCTGCATAAATTATATTCTAATAATATCTCTGTGGAGTCATCAATCTCACACTTCTGAATTAGGTCCTTGAGAAAAATGCAACATTTGTAGAGAACTTCACTCCACATTAACAAGTGGAGAAAGGCTGAGGCATCTTTAGGGTATACAAAATTAGTTATTATGAATCCAAGATTCCAGATGAGGGGGGCCATTTAGTAGTCCCTTGAACCAAAGATAACATCTTTAAACATTCTTCTCAACCTATCATACTTGTTTATTTTCCATGAGGCATGTGGGAGAGTATTCATAATAACCATCAAACTGCCTGCAAAATCAGAGAGCCATGTGGCCCATTTAATTTTTAATCAGTCGCCTATTAAATTCATAATTATCCACAATGCAACAAAGCAAATGTTTAAGGCAGAATACTTGGAAGCAGAGGATGTTGATCAACTTATTCTTTTTTATGTGCTGAGAAGCCGAGGGGCATCTCACTGTCTGAGAAGAGACAGCCTGGGAATTAAAAGAGTCAGTCTTGGTCTATCCCTGCAACTGGCTGGATGAGCTCAGAGATAACTGAAGTAAATCAGAGGTTTACAGGGCACTTTTTAGACCTGCAATACTTTCAAATGAAGTATCTATGTGTAAAACAAGTGCAACCAGACCTTCTCTAGTTGAAGTTTCTCTCCAACAGTCTCCACCCCTTGCCCTGAGGTGGCCAGAGGGGCACCAAAGGGGTACCAAACCTTCCCTGCTCCACAAGGCACAATGAGCATTCCATTGCCCAAGGTATTCTCCAAGTTAGCTCCAACGTCCTATGATTTATGTGAGTCAAAGGGTTTTCAATCCCATGTCGGGGGTGGGGGTGCATTTTAAAGCTCTCTACACAGGGAGGGGTACCTATTCTCTTTTGAAAGATTTTCTCTTCTTCCATTGTCCAATAGACCCCAATCCCTACTCCAAATAAGATACTGTAGATAATCCATTCACAAGAAATCCTTCTATTCTGCTACCGTGCAACCTGCTCTGTCTCCAAATAGATGGCATCACCTTTGTATGAAGTAACCCCTTGCAAGGGGCACTTGGTCATTCCCTAATAAGCCTTCTCAGCTCTGAGATAACCATATTTGCTTTAAAAACCTTTTTGGAAGCACAGAAGAAAGAACAATAATAAGCTTTAGGAAAAGCCAGAAAAATGTTTAGGCTAGGAGAAAAAGTTACATTAAATGAACTATTCTACTGTAAAATTCTCCTGCTTTTATTGAGTCTATTGGTGCAACCCGAGATGTCCATGTATGAAATAAATCGTGTTTGATGATTGTGGCAACTAAAAGTTTCCATTTCACAGTTGGTTTATGGTATAGTATACAGAAGCTAACTCCTACGCTCGTGCCCAACCTGCCAAGAGACAATTCATACAGAACAGGCAGAACACTGGACACTAGATGAACACGAAGGGGCACCTCTCTGGGACTAGAAACTCGACAAATTTTCTAAAAGAAGTACAATCTTAGTTCAAATCTAAAAGACATAATCTAAAAAATGAGGTATCAGCTTTAAATGGAAACCATCTGATATTGGATATAATAGTAGCTGTGGGTGAGGGTAGAAGATTGGGCATATTGTGAAATGTGAAGATTTAGCTCTGAAACCATCTCCACTGTGTGCCACCTGTGCCCTTCTCCCAATTCTGAAATGTCCCACAGGTGCGTCAAATTCAGCCTGTTCCAGACTAAGCACCTGCTTCCTTCCACCACCTCTAAACCTGCTCCTTCTCTTTTATCCATATTCCTGGGAATGCCACCAACTTCCTCTCTGTCACCCAAGCCCATTGCACCTTCTCTTTTGCCCTCCAATTAATTGCCAAGTCCTGCTGACACTTCCTTCTAAATAGCTCCTAAGTCTGTTCTCTTTTTCTTTGTCCATGTTGTCACCCTCCTCCTCAGGTCAGGGTCACCTCCCGCTTGGATGACCTCAGCAACCTAATTGGTCCCCTTGGTTACAGTACTTCCTGGTTCTCATATATTTTGTGCTGCAGCGAGAGTGATCGTTCTAAAACACAAAGTGGACCTTGTGATTTGCATGCTTAAAATGCTTAAAACCCTTCCCACTCCTGTTCAGGTAAAGTTAGTTAACTCTTTTTTTTTTTTTTTTTTTTTTTTTTTTGAAAGATGGAGTCTTGCTCTGTCGCCCAGGCTGGAGCGCAGTGGCACGATCTCGGCTCTCTGCAACCTCCACCTCCTGGGTTCAAGTGATTCTCCTGCCTCAGTCTCCCAGGTAGCTGGGATTACAGGCGCCCACCACCATGCCTGGCTAATATTTGTATTTTTAGTAGAGACGGGATTTCACCATGTTGGCCAGGCTAGTCTCAAACTCCTGACCTCAAGTCATCCACCAGCCTCGGCTTTCTAAAGTGCAGGTATTACAGGCATGAGACACTGTACCCAGGCTGAAGTTAGATAACTTTAACATGGCCTTTTTTTTTTTTTTTTGAGACGGAGTCTCACTCTGTCACCAAGCTGGAGTGCAATGGCGCGATCTCGGCTCATTGCAACCTCTGCCTTCCGGGTTCAAGCGATTCTCCTGTCTCAGCCTCCCGAGTAGCTGGTACTACAGGCACATGCCACCACGCCCAGCTAATTTTTGTATTTTTAGTAGAGATGGAGTTTCACCATGTTGGCCAGGCTGGTCTCGATCTCCTTACCTTGTGATCTGCCTGCCTTGGCCTCCCAAATTTCTGGGATTACAGGCGTGAGACACTGCGCCCGGCCTAACATGGCTTTTAAGACCTCTAAGTATGTTGCCACTTTACTCCCTGACATTCTCCTCCTTGTAACCCACAGTACAACCATAATAAACTATTTTGGTTTGTTAAATGCGCCATTCCCTCTCTTCAAGATTCTCACCTGTCTGATTTCCCCTTCTAGAGCATCCTTACTCTGTCTGTCTTATCCTGAGGGCTAATTTCTGTGTATTTTTCAGAGTTTAGTTTATTCATAATTTCCTCCAGGAGGCCTCCCTAGTCTTGTTAAGATGCCCTTGCTATACGCTTCTTCCAGCAGTAATGTATACCTCTCTAGTCATCCTACATAGCATATTGTGTTATAACTGCTTGATTAAATGTCCATTTCTCCAACTAGACTGTCAGCTCTCTGAAGGCAAGGACCATGTCTGTATTGATCATCACTGAATCACCAGTGCCTAGGAGAGAGTCCAGTATATGGAAGAAAATTAACATACATGTTGAATAGAGTAAAAGAAACAATGAGTTTCTCATCTTAACCCACAGTATCCATAATAACTGCTGGATCATTTTGTTTCACTTCACTCTTATGCAGTTATTTTAGGGGGGGCTTTCCACCCATTTCTGACCAACTCTTTCAATGGCTGCTTTTTGCCATCAGGATGACATTCAATCTTGGCATGGGCATATAAGGCTCCTTAGGATCTAGTTCTTGCCTACTTTTCCAGCCTCACATCTATTCCTTTCTTTAAATAAAATCCGTGCTCTAACCACACCAGACTGGTTGGCTTTGCTTAAGGTCACCATGCTGTCTGACTCCTTAGTCCCCTCTGCACTGTGACATCTGGCTTTCTACTCCTCGCTATTTATATTTCAACCCAAGGGTGCTCTTGGAAGTCCAACCAACCAAGCGTTTCTCCTACTACCAGTAACAGAATTGGGTATTGGTTTTCTGAGTGTTACAGACCCCATGCATTTTCTCTATCATGTTTGAATTTTGGCTTTCTTCTAAGGTCATATTTTCATGAAGAGCAGGGAGAAGAATCTTACTGATCTGCGTGATCACCTGGTTTAACACAGTACTTGGCACAAAAGGGCATTCAGTAAATACCTTTTGAGTTAATGATTTTCCTTTAAATGAATACAATTTTTTAAATATAGGCAATGAGAACCAAAAGAAGCAAAAGGAGTAAGCAGGCACTGATGTATACTTTTAGCCAAATTAACACAACACACTCATATAATTCTTGTGAGGATCCATATGGACACCTACTGCCAAGATGATCACCTACACTCAAACCTGGGGAGGGTGGACGAGAACTGTTTACACCTTTCTTTGTTTGGCATTTATTTAGGGAGGGGTGTATCTGGTTTCAATTGCACTTTAAAAATAATGCTTTTCATATATAAGCCTTCAAATCATACATGTTCATAAAATATTCATCTCAGTCTGACAGGGCCTAGGAATTTTTCAGTTCCACCATTACTGCAGACTGCTGCCGCACTCCAAGACATTTGCATTATAGCACACAAATGGGTACTATTTTTTCCTTTATTTTCATCTTGACAGGTCTGAACAGAAATAAAAATACTGATAGAATATTCTCTAAGAAGAAATGATACTTTACAGCTGACAGTTCTAGAGTAATTGGACGTTAACAAAAAAAACCCCAACCTGTTATTTTCTTAGAAAATTTTAGCTGCTTAGTAGACAATGAATCCACAGAAGACTGCCTGTGTTTCATAGATCATATAACCTAGATATCCCCCTTAGAGCAATGCAGACCTCTGTAGCTCAACCTGTTTTATCCTGAAGTTACCTAGAGACCTACCAATACAATCCTCCCATGTACTTTGATCCTCACAGTGTTCAGTAATATAATCCAAATTCCTGTCGATGTTTCACAACACAAGAGAGGTGGAAGACTCCTGCTTAACCACAAATGTAAATACTAAAACAAATTTAGCCACAGATCTCCTCCACCTAAATTTGGTTCTTGATGCGTGTTCAAATTCTTTTCACACACACAAACACACCCACCTATTACAATGTCTACAAATAATCCCTCCTCTGCAGGCCTAGTTTGAAACTCTAACTGGGGTTAGTCAGCATTGGCAAAGTGGTGTGCGATTTTCCCAAAGTTGCAGGACGCTAAAGCACTTCACTAGCATTGCCTTTAGTGTGCCTGTGCTCCTAAGTTCCTAGAGGCAGGAGAGAGATGTAGAAGCTACCTGTCAATCTAGCGGAGGTCAGGTCAGATCACGTGTTAGAAACCAACTCCTCAGCTTCAGAAACATGTCTGAGAGAGGAGCTTGCAGGTGGAAGCAGCACGCTCCAAGGGTCTGAAGTGTCAGTGGGTGTGTTTTGCAAGATATTTATGACGGGTGAACGATAGCAGGTATTGAGATTTGGGCCCAGTGGAGGTTGAGGCTGAGGCTAACATCACAGCTAAGTATCTGTGCATGTGTGTGTGTTGGGTAATGGGTGGTGTATGTGTGTTGCATGTACAGGTGATGTATGTGTTTGGAGGGATGATGAAGCTATTATTCCAATAGCTGGGGGAAGGAATTATAAAATATGTATAAGGATTTGTTCAAAGAAAAGCATTTTGTAACATTCCCACTCTCGAGCTAGGAACAAAATGACTGGGTTAGGAAGGCAAGTGATGAGGAAACGAGGAGGGCAGGCAAAAAGCTAAACAACATGCTTCTGTCACAGAGGGCTGAGTTTTTCCCAAAGGCTCTGGATGTCTGGGGATGACAAAGTCTGACAGCTGAATTTGGGATGGGACAGGACAGAGTAAATAACTAAAGAAAGTTTTCTGGCATCTTGATCAGCCACCCCATATTGCATCTAAGGACACCCTTGGCACTCACAGCCTGAGCAACCCTCTGTATATCCTTCCCTTAACTTTAAAGCTTCCTTTGCAGGGCAACCATTCAAGTTACCCTAATCTGACCAGACAGAGAACACTGAGTCAGAGACAGTTTAATTGGACAGTCAGCTCTGTAACTAGATTGTAAATTACCTGAGGGTATGAACTGCATTTTACACCTCTTTTTTGTTGTCCATTCCAGGCACAGGCTTTCAATAAATGAATGTTCTGATTGATTTTTTTAAAAAAAGATACATAGTAACAATTGTTATTATTATATAGTGCTATTTTGTGACAGAAAGCATACTATATGAATGAATTTATTTCTCACACTAAGAAAATGAGGTGGTGCATAGATTACCTCTGTGTTACAGAGAAGGACACTGAAGCACAGAGAGGTTAAGTAATTTGTCCAAAGTCACAGGGCTTGTAAAGGGCAGAGTCTGTATTTAAATCCACATAGTCTGGCTGTAGCATTCATACTCTTAACCAATCCATGATCTTTCTTTTTATAGACATGTGTGATTCTGGAAATCTTTGTGGCTTTTGTGATTTGCGGGAGGACAGAGGGCTAGAGAAATGATGAGTCTTTTTAGGAGTGAAACCTACTAATGGAACCACCACAGTCATAGCATCTTTTTATTTTTCACTGTGACCACCCAGAGGGGGGAAAAGCAAAACAAAACAAAAATAAACTATTCTCATTTAAGGGACCATTTTGGTCTCGTATGATTTTTTTTTTTCATGATTGAGTCAGCCTTGGTAGATTCAGCTTGGTCCCTGGTTTCCCACAACCTCAAATCCTGTAGAAGAATGGATTTGTTTTAGGCCAACTCATGGTTCATGCTATCCTCAGAGTAGAGCCAAACAAAACTTCTTGTTACACAATTTATTTTGTGCCCTTTTGGGGTGGTCCCCAAATCTCCTTCAGATATGCCAGATCTGGTTCAACTTTCAGAAGCAATATCTGAGTAATGACTCCATCCTGCTCCACTCCATGTCACACATGTGGGAAGAGGGTGTGGGGCCACAGGAGGAAGACCTATAGAAATCACCAAGTGCTCAAGGGCAAAACTGCTAGGAAAAGGATAGGATTCCAGAAAGGCAGAAAAGAAGAGAAGGGAATGATCACTAGCAACATGAGAACAGAGAATCGTCTGGGAATCGGAGAGAAGTGAGCAGCGAGCAGCACCTGTGGAAGGGTTGATCCTGGCAAGGGAAGACCGGGGACCAGGTCAGATCAGTGGAAAGAAAGCAAAGAGGGGAACAAGAAATGAGATCTGGGAGAGGCAGCAGCCATGCAGCAAAGATGAAAAGCTCTAATCTGACAAGGGAAGAAGGAAGGCAGGAGGGATGTTGGGTGAAAGAATTGCTCCTAGAACAGAAGTTACACAAGGCCTCTTCTTCTGACTCTTGTGACCATTTCAGCCTTAAAATTTTCATTTCTAATGGGGCTTAGTGATGAGCCTTATCAAGCCTAATCTTCAGGAATATTACGTGCAATAACAAGAAATGGATTGGAAAATCTTCATATGGTTTCATGTGGTTATTTGTGAAAGCTGAACTTAACCAATCTCTAGCTCCCATCACAATGAAAAACAATGGTGGCTGCAAACCATGTTTCTAACATTCTTACTCCATACTTTCCATACTTTCAATTATTCACTCAACTGTTACCAATGGCTGCTCTGTTACCTTCTACTGGGATTTAGGATTATAAAGTGAAATAAGATATTTTCTGTCAGCAAGTTGTTCACATGCGAAAAACATACACTTAAAAATAACAATGTGTTGAGAAGTACTATGACAAAGAAACTATAACAGGGATATGGAGGGACCAGAGAGGGTGTCCTCTAGCCATTTCCCTCATATACCCCCATTTACCCCCATACACCCCCATCCACCTGGAAAGTCTCCTTCCCAACCCTAACCCTCAACCCATATCCCTTGAAGTCCTGACCATTCCTCACATTATAGATCAAATGCTATTTTCTCAACAAGGTAGTTCCTAATCTCAGAAGCTGGAATGAATCTTTCCATTCTGTGTGCTTCTGCAACATGTTATTTATATCTCTGGTGTAAAATTTATTCTAATTAGTTCTTTTTAAAAAAACTATGTATGATGAAGGTAGAGATAGATAGATAGATAGATAGATAGATAGATAGATAGATAGATAGATAGATAGATAGATAGATAGATATGGAGGTTTCTTAAAGTGCAGTTAGGGTCTGGTGAGGTAAAAGTTCATTTACATCAAGTAATCCACAGCCCCCTTTAAGAGGCTAAAGTGAATAGACCCTGCTGCATTCTGACAATTGTGAAACCTTGTTTGTACATTTTCTTGTTTTGAAGAGGCATAAAAGAAATAGCCTTTAGACCTAAAATGACCCAATCATTCCTTCCAGCTCTTTCTACATTGGACAAAGAACAGGGAACAAAACAAAACAAAATAAAACAAAACAAAACTCAAATTAATCACATAATTCTTAATCTGGAAAGGACTCTATATTTCATTTAACCCAATATCTTAATTACAAATAAAGAAACTATATTCTGAGAAATTTAGATACTTATTCAATATTACACAGCAAGAATCAACAATAAATTTTGCAATCCTTAAGTTCGAGGCTCTTCCCAATAGAACCTTCCCAAAATGTAAACCAAGCAGTTTACCTTTAATAAGAAAGAAAGTGTTTTTTTAAAAAATGGGACAGCATTAAAATGTACAGAGAAAAAAAATTCATTGAAAAGCAGTATACATTATAGAGAAATGTCTTCCGATTAGTCCATTTGTCCACAGAGAACATCATGCTTTCACAAACATCAGTGAAAATGTTTGTAGAGTTTGAAGCTTTAATTTAAAAATCTGTCCTTTATGATGTCTGGATCCTTTATCCTTCAGACATCAAATGATTCTATACAGTTAGCAATAAGAATTATTTTGAGGTTCTTCTCCAAGATATTTTAGTATGTTTGGTGGTAGTGGCCATTAACAGGTGTTCTTAACAGTTGCGGAAGTAAAATAATACATCAAGGCTCTGTTGAGAGGTGCACATTCACACATGTTCTCTCCCATCATGACTTAGGCAAAGGCAGCAGGTGCACTCAAATGTGACACAGTTTACTCCATCTCAGTCCTGCTATTATTGCCAGAAGGCTTGTCTTTTCCCTGCCCTTTCCCACGTCCCCCTGCCCCATCGCCATCCTGATAGATCTGACCCAGTCCTATAGACGCCCCAGATTGGGCATGTGGGTGTGCACACACCCACACACACCAGGTTGAAGCACTAAAATTGAATTTAAAACTTACTGGGTTCCAATGCTAAACAGGCATATGTATATATAATATGTATATATGTACATGTGGATAGGTACATATAATATGTATTTATCTACCTATATATTCAAAGTGATAATCACTTAGATAAATACCACTCGCTTTTAAAAATTCTTTCATTCACTGCAGAGGATGGTCTGAAGAAACTGGCTTTCAGATAGAGACTACACTCACTGCTCTGCCATTCCCAAGGACCCCTCAGGGGCACAGAGACAGTACCTCGGTTTTGCAGCTACATAGGGGTTTAAATACAACTTCTACCACTTCCTATTTGTGTGATCTTGAGAAAATCACTTAACCTCTTTGAACAATAATTTCCTTAATTCTAAACTGAGGATGTTAACACCTACTTCATGAAGTTAGGAGGACTGGAGGTATTGTATGCCAATGGGTGCTGCATGGTAGTGCTCAGTACATAATAGCTATTATGATGCAGATGATGATAAGAGGGAAGAGTTAAAGAGGAAACGGGGGACGATCATGGCCCCCATTTCCCAAATGCCTTCTATATTTCGGGATTTCTCAGCAAGGATTGGTAGAACTTGACTGCTAGTCTTTATCTGGTGAGTATGAAGCTCGAGGTAGAGGAAAGAGAACTAGTAGGGGGAAGTCCATGAATGGCTAGCATTTAATGTTATTTTCTTGTCTTGAGCCTACACATACATACACTTAATGTCCCTTCCACTGCTGAGGAAACAGCATTTCACAGTAGTGAATTCAGCATCTTTTGAGGAATCAAAGCCATTTTTTTTTCTTTTTGCTTAGCAGGACCGGACTGCACAAAGCAGGGTGAAAGAATTCGCGTGATCTCCATGGTGGCTAATCATATAATTTCCAGTTTCAACAGCAGGTCCCAGCTATTTGCTCCCCCGTTACCCCAGCAATTCTAGTAACTGTGAGCTACCCTATGGATCACAGAACAAATGCCCAGCTCCTTTCTACAGTCACGGGGTCAGAGTACACAGCCAACACACTAGCAGAGCTGGTGTTATGGTTTGAGCTATCCAAAGTACAACAAGGAAGGAGGAAGCCCCAACCTACCCCGGACATGCCCTGAATGACACAGCCATTTAGGGCCTGCCTAAGATGCCATTCTGTTTGCAAACACATACTACCTGCCGTATCACTCAACAAAATAATTCCATCAGAAGGCCTGAGGGCAAATGACTAATGTTAAAAGTGGCCCATGCATCATTTCAGTGACAACTCCACAGGCGCCAATTAAACATGGAAAAGACCTGTTCTGAAGCATGCCCACCTGGCATTTCCCAAGGAGCTGTAGTCAATGGCTGATAAAACATACGTGATCATAACTATAAAGAAATTTCGCAGCCCTCTCCTTGCTCAAAAGCAACCGGGGCCCATGAGGACAATCAACCTGGAAGACACCCAAAAGATGAGGTGAGTAAAGAAAAGCCTGCATCTGAAGCCAGCACTGCTCTTCCTTGTGCACAGAAAGCAAAGATCAGGAGTTGCATGAGGTCATATTTTCAGCCACCAAAAACAAACAAACAAAAAAACCAACCAAACCTCAAAAAAGCCCAGACGGGTCTAGGGAATGCTTGGGAGTTTGTCTGGTAGTCTATGGTAAACTTCAATTGTTATGTCTCCGAGTGAAAGAAAGGATGGGCAGTAGTCCATCCCCTGCTTCTAGGAGTGCTTTCCAGTATCCCCATTGTAGGAGCTGCTCAGCACACCAGGCCAAACTCACTGTCCAAATATCCTTCCCTAGAACCATACAATAACCACCTTCTGAGTGGAAGGAAGAGGACACACTTAACAAATGAAGTCAAGGCATAAAACCTCCAGCAGAGAGACAGTGGCTGGAGCAGAAATGCTTTTCAAGGCTGCAGTTCTAAATCAGTCAGGCAGACACCTGTATACATACATACATAGAGAGACAAAGCTTCAAACACCACCACCTCCTCACACCTAATGACTGCCTGTGATGAGAGTTTGCATTCTCTATTCTGGCTTTTCTAACAACAAAAATGTGTCTTTATACTCAGTTCTGATTCTGAACCTATTCTCCAATGCTTATCCATTTTTTGTTTTTCCAATACACAAGGTCAGATAAATGAGAAATAAAATATTTTTCAGTTTTAATTTTGATCCAGATCTAAATTATTTGTGACTTTTAATTCATTACCTTTGATTTCCCCTTCAAGTGATTTAAGTCAATGCACCCCTCACATACACATAACAACAGTAAGAAAGATAATATTCTTAGATTGGGGCTAGCAAATATAAGCAAAACAAACAAACAAACAAATAAAAAACCCACAAGCAAAAACAATGATGCTTCCGTTTTCATGAGTCCTTTTACCAATGATGCAGTGTATGAAATCTCTTCAAAGCAGTTGCTTCAGTGTTAAGTTTTTGGTTCGAAAATAAAAAGGGGTCACTGACAATTAATTTCTCAGCACAATAGAAAAGCAACCCAACCCCTTAACAACACTAAAATGGCAGAATTAAACACAGTGGGAACAAGTAGGAATAGACGAATACCTGGGATTGCCAGATTGGAAAGGGGGAGGTTGTGGAGGTGAGGGGGGAGCGAGGCCATCCAGTCGGCATTGCAGACCTCCGATGATGTCTTTGTCCCGCTGGGGTTGGGGGAGCAGATGGTCCCCATTCTGAGTTTCCTCCTAGCCTTCCTAACTGCTAGCATCCCTGTTGTTAACAAACTGGCCAGTCTCAGCCCAGTGCCACTCACTCAGTGATCATCACTTCTCCGGCTCTGTGGACGTTTCAGGGCGACGCTTGCCACGCCAGTCTTTCCAAAATGCCTTTCTGGCTGGGAGACGGGGCAAACAGATGGATCCCTACCCACTAGCACCCGCAGTCCCCACTCTCCCCGGCCCAGCCTCTGCTCCACTCCCTTAATCTGCTCAGTCCCAGCTCCGTTAAACTTCTTACGTTCCCCTCTGGAGATGGGGGAAGGTAGGCCCCTACAGATAAATCTTACAGAAACTGAAAGTCCGAGGAGTAGCCACACCCGGAGCCACTCACAAGACAGGTGCCCACCCAGTGTACAGACATGCCTGCCAGTCCATACACATGTGGCGCCCGGGCGCGCCGGCTCTAACCTGATTTATGTTTCTATATGTGTCACTGGACTGGTACACAAGCTGGGCCTGCCTGCTACTCACTCCCCCGCTTCTCTGCACAGACGCCCCCTGCCCTGTGGCTTCCTGAAAGACACACAGAAGTGCAGCCGGCAGCACCCCGACTCCCGGCAGCCCCTCCCCGCACTGCCGGGCAGATTTGCCGGGCTAGGCGGCCCGTGATTGGCCGCTGGCGGAGCGCGCTCCGATTGGCCAGCGCCCTCCGGGCTGCCCCTCTGTCCCGCTCCCACGCCTCCCCTGCTCCCCAGTCTCCTCCCTTCGTTACTCCTGCCTGCCTGTGTGTGTGTGTGTACACAGAACCCGCGGCAGCGGCTGCATTGGTGGAAACTTGCAGGCTTCGGCCAGTCGGTCCTCAGATAGGTCCTCTTTCCTCCAGCCCCTCACACAGTCAGCACTCAGATGTTCACACACGGAAAGGGTTACGTTTTCCGTAAACCACAGAAGCAGCAGAAATATGATAGGTAAGAGGCCCAGAAAGGTGCTGTATCTCATATTTGGATGACAACATCTAGGATGGTTTGTGTTTCAGGCATTACATAATTAAGCTTCACCTACACATCACTAGGCAGTAGTCCCGTGCAGTTATTCCCGTTTTACAGAGGAGGCAATAATGAAACATCTTTGTATTGTCCTGTTGTTTAGAACCTTTTTTCAAATTCCTTGTCCCCTTTGCTCTTCACAGTATCCCACCAGGCAGGAGGGTTGCTGATATAATTCCCTTTAGTAGATGAAATGAAAGTCTGGAAGCATTCAGGGAGCTGAATGTGGTGGCACTATTGGAAATCCCATTTTGGAACGAGTCTCGCTAGTATGGAGGCTCGTAGGCATACAAACCCATTTCCCTGCTTTCTGCAGTGTTGCCTACTCCTTCAAATGGTACTTTTCCGTGACGGAAAACTATGAGGTCTCTGCTGGTCTGAGGACTTTGCACATGAAAATCACAGGGACATCCTGGCAAACAGACAAATCAAGAAAAGCACTCTGGGCTTGATGGTAGGGTCCCGGAGGGCTTGATGGTAGGGTTCCAGATACTCGGTGATAGTGTTCCGGAGGGACTCAGGCCAGACAGGTCCTCAGTAACTCAGGAGGACCTTATGGGAAAAGAAAGCGGTTGCCTGAGCTAAGGCAAGACTGAGGGCTCATATACAGATCTGTAGGTCAGCTAACATTTAATCACCAAATGGCCCCACCTTATCTCCTGGGCCCCAAAGCACCTTTCCATACACAACTCCTGCTGCGTAGTGGCCCCTTTTGACATCTTATTAACATTTCCTTTTCCAGGCTATTCTTAACATTCATTTAAACCTGCTTTGCTACATAATATTCCCAGTTTTTCTGTTTTGTTTGTTTGGTTTGGTCTGGGGGATTGTCACTTGTATGTCAAGAAGGTGTGTTATATTTTTCGTTTATCTTCTAATGCTTACAGGGCACTT
The DNA here is from genome assembly GCF_003255815.1 of Theropithecus gelada. NCBI lineage: Eukaryota > Metazoa > Chordata > Mammalia > Primates > Cercopithecidae > Theropithecus > Theropithecus gelada. Next base: position 31,674,983 of record NC_037669.1, on the reverse strand, counting down.
CAGTATAAACATAGTATTCTTTGTTTTTAAGTATACCACAGGATATTGGGAATATGTCACCTAGCTGTTTGCATCAACAATGTTTTTGGGTTTTTTCCTCCCACGCACTCTCCTAGAAATATCACTCTGTGAAGTAATATCTTAAGATTTATTTTGGCCGGGCGCGGTGGCTCAAGCCTGTAATCCCAGCACTTTGGGAGGCCGAGACGGGTGGATCACGAGGTCAGGAGATCGAGACTATCCTGGCTAACACGGTGAAACCCCGTCTCTACTAAAAAATACAAAAAAAAAAAAAAACTAGCCGGGCGAGGTGGCGGACGCCTGTAGTCCCAGCTACTCGGGAGGCTGAGGCAGGAGAATGGCGTGAACCCGGGAGGCGGAGCTTGCAGTGAGCTGAGATCCGGCCACTGCACTCCAGCCTGGGCGACAGAGTGAAGACTCCGCCTCAAAAAAAAAAAAAAAAAAAAAAAGATTTATTTTTGAAGTGACAGCTTTCAGGGCTTCCCCTTCAGCCTAAAATTTCCAAACATAAAACTTTATGGAAACTGTCTAAAGCAAACACAATGTATTCTTTAGTCTCTACTGTGAAATGTTAATTTTAGTGCCTTTTTTCCCCTTATTTTTCAACTGTTAACCAAAGGAATGAGTGATATTTAGAAAGCATCAAATTTGGCTGGGCGTGGTGGCTTACGCCTGTAATCCCAGCACTTTGGGAGGCGGAGGACGGCGGATGACGGGGTCAAGATATCCAGACCATCCTGGCAAACATGGTGAAACCCCGTCACTACTAAAAATACAAAAATTAGCTGGCTGTGGTGGTGCGCGCCTGTAGCCCCAGCTACTCGGGAGGCTGAGGCAGGAGAATCGCCAGAATCCAGGAAGTGGAGGTTGCAGTGAGCCGAGATCTGCCACTGCACTCCAGCTTGGCGACAGAGCGAGACTCCATCTCAAAAAAGAAAAAAGAAAAAAAGCATCAAATTTTAGACACTTAGCGACATCACTGAGTGAGAACTTGAAAGCAAGTAGAACCACTTCAGAATGAGATGATTTGCACCTCTCTGAAATTGGCTTTTAAATTTACAGCTACTTGATTTGCCCAAGAAAACAATTCAAAAGGAGGGCAACACTTTTTCCATATATTCCTGAGTCAGTCCTGGGAAAAATCTAGCAAATGAAAGCACAGTGTCTGGTACAGTAATTGGCATATAGCAGGTACTCAATATTTATTGGAAGGAGGGAGATGCTTGGTTAAAGCTCTTGGTAAATGTCATGCTCTGCTGGGGTCTAAGTAGTGTCTTGGAGCAGTGCTTTTCAGACATTAATATGTAAATCAATCATATTCTGATTAAATCAATTTGAGATGGACCTGATATTCTAAATATTCAACAAGCTTCTAGCCAATGCAGATACTCCTGGCCCAGACTACACTTTGAGTAGCAAGGCCTTAGAGAACAGGCTCATGTTTGATAGGTAGGATATGCAGTGCTTTTCTCTCTTTTCCAAGATTTTATAATGTTTTTACATAACTTTTATAATCATAAAATAAATGTGCTTAAAAAAACTCAGCTAACAATCTCTAAGATAGTCTTTTTTTTATCCTATTATGTCATGGAAACCAAATTACCTGTGGGATTTTTCTACTATGCCATAGGTGTATAGGGAAAAATGTTTTTAAAATAAAAATTAATATTTAGAGTTTGGATAGTTAATATTTTTATACATACTATATTATGACATCAAAAGAAGAGAACTCAATTAACAGGAGGACTGAAATTTTGAAGTAAGTAAATTTTAATGAATAATTACAAGCAAACGGAGTGCTTTTTGTGTATAAATCATTCTGGTAGGTCCTAGGAGTAGAAGAAAAGTGAAATGATCCTTAGGTAATATATAATCCAGTAGAAAAGAGAGTCAAATATGTGAATTATGCATCGTAATATCAGGCAGAATGAAGGGATAACAGAGACACACAAGTGGAGGATAATAAAGAGGTATATATTTTGATGGAGGAAGAGCCAAGGGATGCACTGTTAGAGGACGTGGTATTCAAACCAGGTCTTGAATTCTGAGAAAAGTTTCTGCCCATGGAAAATGGGTGGAGGATTTTGGCATGGGAGAGGCATATGTAACTTGGAAAACAGAGGCAAAGCTATGACAATGAATGATAGATGTGAGAAACAGAAAATATACTAGAGTGACATATGAGAGAAATGGGAAATAAAGTTCATTTACTCTCATTTAATCTTCACATGAGCCCCATGAATTAGGTACTCTTACTGTTCCCATTTTACAAAGGATACTGAGGCTTAGTGGCTACATAACCCTGACCAAGATCTCATGGCTAGTGAGTTGCATAGCTGTGACTCCAAGTCTCTTGATCATTGTGTCAGGGGCTTCCCATTACATGTTACCTGTTATTGTAAACCTAGTAAAGGCTGTTTATGACCAAAGCGTATTAAAGAGTTGCACTGTTTTTTTCTATTGACAAAAATGGCCACCGCAGGTTGTTAAGAAAGGGAGGGAAATGATTCACATTGTACTTTAGGAGGGTAACTATGGCAGAATGGAGAATGCTTGGGGAAATGTCCAATTTCCAATGTCCAGTGATATGTCTTTCAGATAAATCACTGAAACCAATTATCTAAGCTATGAAAAGTGAGAAAAAATGCGAAGACCTGGCACATAGAGACTAAATGCATGGCCTTTCTTAACTCTGATGCTTGCCTTCCCAACCCCACTTCTCACCCCAAGGACCTGTAATTCTAAGGCCTGAGTGGGTAGCTTCCCTACCTCTTACATTATTTTTCATTACTTGAACACCTCATCAAACTGTTCATCCATTTTCACTAAACACAACCAATCTCATTTATGTAAATACATATACAAATTTCTTTTCTGGAAATTTTTTCTCCGTTACACTCTTATTTCCCCAACCATTCCCCATTCTGTCATAATTATCTTCCTAAAATACAATGTGAATAATTTTGCTCCCCTTCTCAAAAACCTGCAGTGGCCTCTCTTGTAAATATTAAAAAATTTTCCAAGCTCTTTAATATGCTTTATTCATAAACAGCCCTTACCAGGTTTACAATAATAATAGGTGACATGTAATGGTAAAGACCGTTCTGGATTCCTGAAGAGCTGACTACAGCCTTTGCCCTCTATTTGGAGACTCCATTATTGTTTGAAATGTCTGTACTTTACAAGTAGTTTGTTTTGTTTGGATTCATATGATAAATGAGTAGTGAGGATCCCAGATAAAGCACCAAAACAGCTTGCCGTTCAGGCATGTGTAGTTGGCAGGATAAGCTGGTCTGATTTTACTTGATTAAAGGCACCCAAAAAGCCTTGGAGGAAGCATATTGATTTAATGATATTGGGACCAGGGCTGTCCCTGGTCCCCAGAGCTAAGCCTCAGGACTGTCTTACTTCCCAGGCTGTGTGCTAGGTGGGGAAGGAACAGACCCCAAGCAGAATCAGAACACGGGCATGTATTTGGTCTAGGGATATTGCCTAGAGGGGAGTGAGGTTATATGTTGCTTTGAGTTCCACAGTGATGTGTCACACACAATTTTTTTTTCTGTCTGGGGAGTGGGGTGGGTGGAAAGGGAATAAGGGTGAAATGAGGAGCCAAGTAAATGAAAGATGGGATGGAGTAGAAGCTGCTTTGCTTTATGGCCTCGTGCCGGTAGAGTTTATTCCTATTCATTCCCAACCTTATTCACCCAGCTCAAGCCAAAACACTGTATGATAAGGATCAGAGGAGAATGAGGAGATGCAACCAACATAGGTGGTGCTGGGACATGACGACAGCAGCAGCAATTACCTCCAGGAAGAGTGACATCATTGCAGCAACTGGGGATCTTCAGGAGCCTCCAAGGAAATGGAGACACTGAGGCACACACTTGTGGACACATGATACACCTTACACATTCCTGACATCAGAAGACAGAAGATTGGGATCCAGTTATTTTGTTGATTGGGGTAGAGCCAGAGACCATTGTTTTGTCATTGTTACTGTGACCCATTCCCAGATTATACCCAACTGGTGTGTCCTTGAGAAACTGGGTAGAAGAGAAACAACAGCTTAAGCGGGATGTAGTGTTGTCTATATTATCTCATGCCCACTTGGTATTTATGGCCCACAACTGGAATTCTGTAATGAGACAAGAGTGAATGGCAGCAATGGCCATAATATTACTTCTCCCAGATTTGAAAGCTTGGTGTTCAGGAAGACCCTAGGAGCCTCTGTGCCTTTTAAATGTATTGGACATTAAGGTTTTCTGATATGCTTTGAGAAAATTTCTTTTAACAATAGTGGTTACTATGTACTTTTGAGAGGAGCGACTAATAAGTGTGATTATTGTAAAATTTATTTTAATATCCATTCATTTCCGTCTACCACATCACATTCCAGCATCCTCTTCCATTTATCCTTCCCACGCCACCTCCAACCCCTGAAAAGGTAATTGAGAGGAAATAAAGGGCTCAGAGCCTTCATTTTCTAGCTAGTTAGCTGCAAAGCCCCTGATTTAAGATGTTATAGAGCCACCTGCTGGTAATCAAGGCTCACTTCAGGCACAAATAATATTTTCTTTCAGTGTCAATTATCCTAAAAATGTCTGTAGATCACCGGCAACAGGAACAACTAGGAGTTTATGCAATATACAGATTTCTGGATCAAATGCCAGTCCTCATGTGTCAGATCCTCTGGGGACGGCATCTTTTCTTCCTGTCTTTAAAATATGCTCCTCGGGATTTTTACGTCTCAAATGTTTGAGATCAAGGCTTTGAAATGTCAACAAATTTCTCTTCTTTAAAAGAGTTAGAATAGGTAGAATGGCAGAGTAAACAATTCTTATCCATGCTGCATATAACTTTATGCAATTAGAGAAGAATATTTTGGCAGAGATAGTTGATATCAACTAGCAGGGAAACCAATTGATCTGCCACCCTTACCTCTTTTTTTCTCCAGGCTACCCCACCGCAAGGTTCCTAGAGTTATAAGAATTATATCCATTATTAGGAGACGTTGTTGTATTAATGTGTATATTAGTAATCACTTGAGCTTCAGTCACAACAGAATGACCTCTGTACATTTGTTATCATTTAACCAATCTAATCTTGGGAATGCATTATTTTAACAACATGACTCTGCATTTTGGGTTGCCACCATCAGTTGGAAGTAGCATGATGCTGCCTCATCCATGGAGTAAAAATTAGTAATATTATCATTACCTAATATTATCATTCTCTTCCAACTTTTTAAATATTAAAATTGCAAGTTTGTACAAACAACCTTGACCAACAAAAATATTTCTTTTTAATAAAGTAAATAAATTTCAATGTAAAGAAAAGTAATGAATTTTTAGTGTGTCAGCAACTCTCTCTGATCAACTCTCTCTGAATGTTAGGTTGTAGTCAAAAGCCCTTGTGATGCTTCTTAGCCTTTTGATGATTTTATTTCAAAGGATTCTGATTTGCTTAAGTGTCTGTGGTTAACTCCACAACTCAGACACGTGTTCAGCTCTGCCCTTCCTAAACTGCAGAAACTGGTCATGGAGGAAGTCATAGTTTATCTTAGCAACATCTGCACCCACAGCTTCCTCTTCCTTTGAGTAGCAGAAGTAAAAGAGAAAGTAAAATTTATGCCACACATCTTTCTGTTTCAGCCAAATATAAAGGAGAATATTCTAGAAGTCAGAGTTAGGCAATATAATGAAGTAGAGGAGGAAGTGAGTTCCTATAACTGGAAGCATCCAAGTCAAGCTTGGCACCAATAAGACAGTAACATGATAGAATTGAAGCACTCGATGGCATGATTGAACTCCATGAACTTCATGGTCTTTCCAACCATAGTCTGTTTTTTCCCTCTGCTGGCTATAGATACCTTTTTATCTTTGCACAGTTAAGCATTTCTTTCCTCTTTATTATCTTTCCTCACTCAAATCTTTGACTTCATTTGCTGTAGTAGGACGAACAGAACTTCTATATAAATATGGACTTGATGTTCTAAAATAATGCTGCTACCAGCAAAAGCTTGAGATTGTGTTTTGGGAAGTATCTTTATGCTGGTAACACGTTCTAGCCTCTGGGGACACCTCAACATTTTCTCTTCCCTTTCCCTGTATTCAGCACTCAGGATGAGATACTCTTAGCTCAGGAAGCCAGGCTCAGAAAACACATAATGAAGCTCTCAGAGTGGGAAGTATGAATGACCTGGATGGAAGTCACCTTTAGTGCCTCCATCACCTCCACAGTGGTAGGATTGATGTGTGTGCGGCTTGAGGGCAGAGCTTCTCAACTCTTGCACCGGAGGTGCCCTAATCATGGAGCTGAGTAAATGCACACTCCCCAGAGCCCTATATGGCAAACATGACAAGCATTGATCCTGGCATTTCTTTCAAGCTGGATAGTTTGTTTTTGTGTATTCATTCACATTTTGTTACACACACATGCACACACACACACACAAAATTGATGTTCTGGATGTGCTATGTTTGCCCTGTGGCTTTGAGTCCCTTCTGGCACACGCCTGTATTCTTGGGTACTTGTGACCCGTAATGTGAAAGTCCTAGGACTGGAAGAAAGGCACCAAGAAGTCAATTAGGCACAAGAAAGCTCTATTCATTCATGGCCCAGCCCAGTTTAGTAAAGTAAAAGACTACGAGTGGATTTGAAACCAAAGCTTGAAATCGTGTCCATTTGCCCAAACCTTAGGCAACCTGGAGCAAAAGCTGGTGAAGAATCAAGATTGTGAGTCATTAGAGACATGACTGTCTCCTTAAAGAGAGTAGAGGACTGACAACTTCCCACCTAAGCTTCACTCTCTCTTCTTGAGTTGACCAGGAGAAAGTTTCACTTGTAGGGGTCATCCTGCCCTTCTGGTACTGAATGTACAATATTAAAGCCCGATGAGTTTACACAGAGGAAGTAGAAGGCAAGAGACCTCTGATTCAGGTCTCAAACTCCTATGACTCTTTAGCCTGCTGAGGTATGTTCTTGCTCCCAGAGTTGTAGACCAAGCTTCCTCACCTGGCTAGACTGGTGTTCTGTGTCTACTTACTTGAGTCTTCACTGATTCCTTGGATCTGTTCTTTTTTTTTTTTTTCCTCTGCACCTATGATGCCTGTCTGATTCTACCAATCTGGGCTAAACTTTGAAACTGACTCAGTGGCCTATTCAGCCTAAGGCATCTGCCAAGCCACCCAGATTTAGGTCCTGACCTCTCCTGGCCTGACTGACATGCCACAGTAAAGACCATTAGAAGAAGAGCATTGATTTAAAGTGGATCTATCAGTCTGTGATGTGAAGTGAGTCAAAAGAAAAGCTCAACTCACCATACTTGAGTGACATTCACCACTTTCAGCAAATTCCCTGTTCCACAAGGCATTTTTCTTTCTCCTACTCACTCATTCGCCATTTCCTGTCATTCATTCACACGATATTGAATTGAATATTCCTTTGTGTCTGGCCTCATCCTCACAGTGGGGGTGGGGAGGAGTGAAGGCAACTTTCCACATTTGAGGACATTTGGGTCCAACAGAGTTCACAGCCCGCATTCTCTCATCTTGGATTGACATTGCACATTTTGACATAAACATTAAAGAAACAATAGCAAACCGAAAAATTTCATCTCAGTGGATGGAACAGAGAGTATCTTCAAATAGTATTTATTGAACAAATAAATATTGGTCAAGCTGTGTACCCAAAATTTGGGGTAATGGGTAAAAGTTCTGTAGGGGGAAGTTCTGCAGAAGTGATTGCTGAGCCTTCTTCCTGCCCCTGCTCCTGTGTCGAGAGCCCCCAGCAGGAATGGTAGGCAGGAGTCCGCCCAGTTCTGCCACATGTGTGGGATCTTGCTGCAGGGACTGCTGTAAACTGGAACTGTTTCCGTAGTTTCTACTAAAGTAGCAACAAAAAACACTGCCCAAGGGTTTGAGGGAGGAATGAAAGTCTCTCTCTCTTGGGTGAAGTCTGGAGAAACACAGCTTAGTTTCCTTTGATATGAAATGATTTAATGGTGAGAGGATAAGTTTGCCCTGGAGTTTTGGGAAAATCAAAGGGCTCCATTTATCTCCTTAAGAAAGGAAAATTGATTGAAGTTTTGGTGGATCCCAGCCAATATCTAGGGCAGAATAAGACCCAGAAATGATATAAAAACAGTGAACTTATGGGCTGAATCCTTGCTTATTTTCTTTCTGAACTTTCAGATTAAACAACGCTCAGAGAAAAGAGAGAATCCTGCCCCTCCAGTGAACCAGCATTTTAGATTTTGTCATACTGTATAAAGGCTGCAGTCTTGGAAACATAGGGTAGTGTTGACTCAAATTAAGAATCTTTTATTAGGTCTTGCTCTCAAGTACCTTTTGTTTAAACTTTCTACTTGGAAATAATTCCAAACTTCAAAAAAAGTTTCAAAAGTAAAAATATTAAAAGACACACACATACACACACACATACTTATTCCGTCTACCTAGATTCATCTATCTTTAACAATTTACCCCCTTTGTCATTTGCTTCCATCTCTCTCTGTATGCATATACATGTATATCTATACATGCATGTATGTATGTATAAGTGTATGCATATACATATACATGCACACATGAACACATACCCTTTGAGGCTAAGCTATTTATATCATGGCTCTTTGACTGCTAAATAATAACTGTGTATTTCCTAACAATAAAAATATCTCTTACATAACAACATCAGAGTTATAAAAACTTTTATCTAGTTGTCTGTCCATATTCTAATTTTGTCAACTGATCTAATAAATTTGTTTTATAGCATTTCCCCCCATCTAGTACAGGATTCAATCTAGAGTTAGGTATTGCAATCAATTGTCATGTCTCTTTAGCCTCCTTTAATCTAGAATATTTTTAGAGCCTTTCTTTATATTGACATTTTTGAAAAATACAGTCCTCTCTTTTTTATAGAACTTTTTTTTGTTGTTTAAAATTTCAACTTTTATTTTAGATACAGGGGGTACATGTACAAGTTGCATGAGGATATTGTGTGATGCTGAGGTTTGGGGTACAGATCTTTTCACTTAGGTAGTGAGCATAGTACTTGATAGGTAATTTTTCAAACCATGCCTTCCTCCTTCCCTTTATGCCCATTGCTCCCATATGCCCATTGCTCCCACATTGCCCATTGCTCCCATATTTATGTCCAGATGTGCTAAACGTTTAGCTCCCACTTACAAGTGAGAACATGTGGTCTTTTTTTTCCTGTTCCTGCATTGCTTCACTTAGGATTTTGGCCTCCAACTACATTCACGTTGCTGCAAAGGACATGATTTCATTCTTTTTAATGGCTGTATAGTATTCCACAGTGCATATGTACCATATCGTTTTAATCCAGTCCACAAATGATGGACAACTGGGATAATTCTACATTTTTGATACTGTGAAGGGCACAGTGATGAACATACATGTGCACATGTCTTTTTGGTAGTATAATTTATTTTCCTTTGGGTATACACCCAGTAATGTGATTGCTAGGTTGAACAGTAGCACTATTTTAAGTTCTTTGAGAAATCTGCAGACTGCTTTCCACAGTGACTGGACTAACTTACATTCCCACCAAAAGTGTATAAGCAGCCAGGCGTGGTGGCTCATGCCTGTAATCCCAGCACTTTGGGAGGCCAAGGTGGGCGGATCACAAGGTCAGGAGATTGAGACCATCCTGGCTAACATGGTGAAACCCCGTTTACTCTAAAAATACAACAAATTAGCTGGGCGTGGTGGCAGGCGCCTGTAGTCCCAGCTACTCTGGAGGCTGAGGCAGGAGAATGGTGTGAACCCAGGAGGTGGAGCTTGTAGTGAGCCAAGATCGCACCACTGCACTCGAGCCTGGGTGACAGAGTGAGATTCCATCTCAAATAAATAAATAAATAAGTAAATAAATAAATAAATAAAATAAAAATAAAAGAAGTGTATAGGCATTTCTTTTCTTCACAAACTTGCCAGCATCTGTCTTTTGACTTTTTAATGATGCCCACTCTGGCTGGTGGGAGATGGTATCTCACTGTGGTTTTGATTTGTATTTCTCTAATGATTAGTGATGTTGAACGTTTTATCATGTTTGTTGGCAACTTGTATCTCTTCTTTTGAGAAATGTCTGTTCATGTCCTTTGTCCATTTTTTAAAAAGGAGTTGTTTTTTGCTTCTTGATTTGTTTAACTTCCCTATAAATTCTGGATATTAGGCCTTTGTTGGTTGTATAGTTTGCAAACAGCTTCTCCTATTCTGTAGGTTGTCTGTTTACTCTATTGATTGTTTCTTTTGCTGTGCAGAAACTTTTTAGTTTAATTAGGTTCCACTTGTCTACTTTTGTTTTTGTTACAATTGCTTTTGGGGACTTAACCAAAAATTCTTTGCCAAGGCTGTTACAGTTTGGCTTTGTGTCCTCACCCAACTCTCATGTTGAATGTTGGGAGAGAGACCTGGTGGGAAGTGATTGAATCATGGGGGCAGATTTCCCCCTTGCTGCTCTTGTGATAATGAGTGAATTCTCACAAGATCTCATGGATTTGTTTAAAAGTGTGTAGCAAAAAAGTACTACTCACTTTTTTGTTTAAAAATGTGTAGGAATTCCCCCTTTGCTCTCTCTCTCTCCTGCTTACTTCCCCTTTGCCCTTCCACCATGTTTGTAAGTTTTCTGACGTCTCCCAAGCCATGCCTCCTGTATAGCCTGTGGAACTGTGAGTCAGTTAAACTTCTTTTCTCCATAAATTACCCAGTCTCAGGTATGTCTCTATAGCAGTGTGAGAATGGAATAATATAGCAAATTGGTACCAGAGAAATGGGACATTGCTATAAAGATACCTGAAAATGTGGACACAACATTGGAACTGGGTAATGGGCAGAGGTTGGAACAGTTTGCAGGGATCAGAAGAAGGCAGGAAGATGAAGGAAAGTTTGGAACTTCTTAGAGACTTGTTGAATGGTTGTGACCAAAATGTGGATAGTGATATGGACAGTGAAGCCCAGGCTGTGGTAGTCTCAGATGAAGATGTGGAACTTATTGGGAGCTGGAGTAAAGGTAACTTTTGCTATGCTTTAGCAAAGAGACTGGTGGCATTTTGCCTCTGCTGTAGAAAACTATGGAACTTTGAACTTAAGAGAGATGATTTAGAATATCTGGGAGAAAAAATTTCTAAGTGCAAAGTAGGTAACTTAGCTGCTTCTTAAAGCCTATGTTTATTTGCATAAACAAAGAAATAACCCGAAACTAGAACTTATATTTAAAAAGGAAGCAGAGCATAAAAGGTGGGAAAATTTGTAGCCCAACCATGTGGTAGAAAAGAAAAATCCATTTTCTGGGGGGACATTCAAGCCTGCTGCAGAAGTTTGCAGAGCCTTCTGGCAGTCTTTAGGATTTTCTATGTGGAATCGTGTCATAAGTGAAGAGAGATAGTTTGACTTCTTTTATTAAGGGGATGTCTTTTGTTTCTTTCTCTTGCCTGATTGCTCTGGCTGGGACTTCCAGCACTATGTATAACAGGAGTGGTGAGAGTAGACATACTTGTCTTGTTCCAGTTCTCAAGAGGAATGGCTTGAGCTTTTGCCTATTCAGTATGATGTTGGCTGTGGGTTGGGCATATATGACTCCTATTATTTTGATGTATGTTCCTTTGATGCCTAATCTGTTGAGGATTTTCATCATGAAGGAATGTTGGATTTTATCTTAAGCTTTTCCTGTATCTGTTGATATGATCATATGGTTCTTGCTTTTAATTCTGTTTATGTGGTGAATCCCATTTATTGGTGTGAATATGTTAAACCAGCCTCACATCCCAGAAATAAAGCCTACTTGATCATGGTATGTTAATTTTTTGATGTGCTGCTAGATTTGGTTTGCTAATATTTTTGGAAATTAAAGAACTTCCTCCTGAATAACTACTGCATGAAATAAAAAATTCATTGAAACTAATAAAAATAAGAATACAAGTTACCAAAGTCTCTGGGATGCAGCCAAGCAGTGTTAAGGGGAAAGTTTAAAGTCCTATGTGCTTTCATCAAGAAGTTAGAAACACCTAAAAATTAACAGGCTAACTCTGCACCTAAAAGAACAGAAAAAAAAAAAACCCAAAACTAACAGAAGTAAAGAAATAATTAAAATTAGAGAAGAGCTTAATGAAGTTGAGATGCAAAAGATCAATGAAACAAAAAGTAGTTTCTTCAAAAAAATAAAATAAGAGATTGATAGACTACTAGCAAGATTTACAAAGGAAAGAGAAGATCCAAATAAGAACAATCAGAAACAATATTACAACTGATCGCACATAAATAGAAAAGATCCTCAGGGACTGCTGTGATCAACTCTATGCACAGAAGTTAGGAAATCTAGATGAAACGGATAAATTTCTGGAAACACACAATCTCCCAAGATTAAATCAGGAAGCAATTGAAACCTTAAATAGATTAATATCAACTTCTGAAATTGAATTAGTAACAAAGAACCTACAAAGCAAAAGAAGGCCTGGACCTGATGGATTCACAACCAAATTCTACCAGATGTACAAAGAAGAATTGACATGATCCTACTGAAAGTATTCCAGAAAATTGAGGAAGAAGGGCCTTTCCCTAACTCATTCTTTGAAGCCAGCATCAGACTAATACCAAAATCTGGCAGAGACACAATGAAAAAAGAAAACTTCAGGCCAATATCCCTGATGAACACAGACACAATAGAATATGTCTTATTTTGTATTTATTTGATACTACCTTGTGATTGGATTTAGTTCGGTTATTCTCTGCCCTAATACTGCATAGGTGATATTGTGTCCTTCCCAGGGTATTACATTTGGAGGAGCACAATATCCCTCTCTCTCTCACTGATGATATTAATTTTGGTCACTTCATCAACTTCTTGTCTAATTTCTCCACTGTATAATTACTGTTTCTTTTTCTCCTTTGCAACCAATAAGATTTTTACAGGGAGGCACTTAGAGACCATGCATTTATCCTGATCTTCATCAAAATTTCCTCGATTTAGTATCCATTGATTATTCTAGCCTGATGCAATCTTTATTATCCTCATTACAAAATGATAACTTCTGAATTTCAACACTCCCTTCATATTTCTTAATCTGCTCTTGAAGTTTTGCTATAGATGAGAGCCCTCCTTTCTCTCTCTGACTCTCTCTGACTACCTATCTACCTATATATATAGCTATCGTTTATTACTGGTAAGGACTCATGAATTCCTGCTTTTCTCAATGGTTTCTAACTCATTAATATACTTAACTATATTGATGTTCAAATCTTCCTAGATGTGTACAGTGGGAGTCCTTTCAAACTGACTCCTATATCCTTCTGACATACCCTAGCAGTTTTTGGACTATGTTCTTATTTTCTGACCTAACAAAGTATTTCCAGTTCACTTATGTCTACTTCGTCCTTAGACATTTCTCCGAGTTCAGTTCCTTTCAACAGGAAATTTTATTCAAAATCAAGATGTGGATGTAGGTATGCTCTTTGCTACTGGCATATCTTTGCTCCTTAGTCCTTTCAAAAGACCCACCTAGGAAATATATGCACATATACATATTTGCAATGCAAAACACACATGCATGCTCAAGCACGTTTACACACAGATGTGATTAAGATTAAGATTACCGATGAAGGACAGGTGGACATCATGGGGTCTCCAGATGTGATACTTGGGAAGGACACTAACCTTCATGCACATACACATGCATACACACACACACATACACACACATATTGTGGAAATCATGAGTTTGCATTGGTACTGCCAGTTTGACTCCATCCCTTCATCTACACGGGGTTCTTTCCAGTCTTTCCTTATTCCATATTTCTATGCTCCTTTTCCCTCAATGAGAACCTGGGCACCCAATGACGACACATTTACACATTTATGTAATCTTATAATACATAACAATGTTTCAAAATTGCTTTGCTCGCTATCATTACAATAAAAAAATCAATCTTACTACCAAGCCTTCCAGATTTGCTTACAATTCTCACCTTGTTCCCACCACCCCCATCCCACCCTACATGAGACGGGGGTATATAGTCAAATATATAGTCAAATTTTGTGTTCCTAGCTACTTGGGTTAGGTTTTTATTTTTTATTTTTTTTGAGATGGAATCTTGCTCTGTTGCCCAGTCTGGAGTGCAGTGGTGTGATCTCGGCTCACCACAACCTCCACCTCCTGGGTTCAAGCAATTCTCCTGCCTCAGCCTCCTAAGTAGCTGGGACTATAGGCATGTGCCATCATGTCTGGTTATTTTTTGTATTTTTAGTAGAGATGGGGTTTCACGATGTTGGCCAGGCTGGTCTCAAACTCCTGACTTCGTGATCCACTCACCTTGGACTCCCAAAGTGCTGGGATTACAGATGTGAGCCAACACACCTGGCCTGGATTAGTTTTTTCTTTCTTTTTCCTCTTTCAGTGTGCTTATGGTATTTATTTAACATACAAATGCTTTCAGTTTTAGTTTTTTTCCTGTTATTTAATTTTATTATTTTAATACGTAGAATACTAATATTCTTTTTTTCAGACAAAATTATACAGAAAGGTATATACAGGAAAGGTCACTCCTCCATATTTCCCTCCCACTCTGTTCCTTCTTTACCCCTCAACTCCATCATTTCTTGATTTATCTCTCCTGTTTCTTTTTGTAAAAATAGGCATATACATACTTCAATTATTTTTTAATTTTCCCTTCTTACACAAAGGTAGCATATTACATGCTGTTTGTACTTCACCTTTCTCACTTAATAATATCTCTGGAAATCACTCCATATCAGTGGACAGAGATTTTCTTCTTTCTTGTTTTTACAGCTGCACATTAATTCCATTTTGTGTATTTACCACATTTTATTCAACCAATCTCCTATATTGGGCATTTAGATAATTTCAAATACTTTGTGAATCCACATAAAGATGCCAAAATAACCTTGTACATATATATTTTGATATTGTTGGAGGCTGAGCTTCAGGGTGAATTCCTGAAGTTGAATTACAATGTCAGTGAATAATACATAGTTTAGCTAAATATCATCATATTCTTCTCAATATTGGTGGCACCATTTTGCACTCCCTTCAGCAGTATATGAGTGTGCATGTTTTCCCGAAAGCCTTGATGACAGAGAATATTGTCAAACTTGAAATTCATGACCATTAAATGGAGAAGAACTGATGTCTCAGTACATTTAAAATTTGGATTTCTTTTATTATGAATAAATTTCATGTTTTTCAAGTGGTTAAGAGTATTTTAATTTTTGTGTGTGAATTATTTGTTCATGGCTTTCGCCCATTTTTCCATAGGATTTTTCAGTTTTTTTATCCTCAATATTTGTAAGTTATCAACTAAATATATTGATAAAGATATGTATATTGATATATCATCTGAGATATATGTTGTAAATATTTTCACTTACTTTATTATTTGCCTTTTGACTTTGCTTTCTCTCTCATGCATATTGTTTTTATTTTTAAGTAGCTAAATTTATCCATCTTTTCTTTCATTGCATATACATTCATACAATTGTAGTTATATATATTTGTACCATATAGTATATGTATATGCACACATATATAACTATATATAGTATTTATATAATATAACTGTACATATATATGTATCTACAAATATAGCTATAGATAGATATGCATGCATGTATTATGCATATATATAGTTAAGAAAATATCCTTTTTCTCAAGAGGTTTTAGTAGGAATGGGTGTTGAATGTTGCCAAAGATTTTTTAAACAGCTATGGAGATTATTCCTATCCTTTTTCTCCTTAATTCTGTTTATATGGTAAATTATATTAAGCAATTTTCTATCATCAAATGCTTCTTGCACTCTTGGTATAACCCTTAGGTAATGTTTTCAATTCCCATCACTATGTCTGAGATATTGGGGTCTCTAGTGCAGTAGCCTTGCCTCTATTAGCAGACACCTTTCTGAAGTCTTTAAAAGTATTTCTCACATGTTGTCCCTGAAATCATACCTTTTCTTTATTATTTTCTCTTCTTTGTGCATATTTTTTATATGTATCACACTGTATGTATTTGTTTAAATGTCTAACTCTTCCATTAAATTTTACATTCACTGACGGCAATAAGCTGTTCTTAGATTTTTTTTTTATATCAATTTCATGAGTGTGGAATCCACAAACCCTAAACTGGCCGTCCAAAAGAGGTATTCAGGAAAAGTGCTTGTCAGACTTTTCTAGTAACTAGCCACAAAATTAAAATCAATTCTTATTTATTATTGTGTTAGATTTCAGATCTATTAGTCACCAAAGCATGTCCCTTTGAATCAGTGCAATGACTTTATATTTAAGAAAAATCCAATGCAACCCAATTATCTGTAAGAGTGGAATTAGGCTTATCTTAAACCAGTCATGCAAAAATGATTTTATCATAGATGGAATTCTTAGATCCCTGTTCATCTTCCCATTCAGCATTAACAGATACTTATGCTCTGAAGAGAGAAAATGCAGAATAGAGAGGTTAACTCTTACACGTCGCTGTCAGGATATCAGGTCCACTATCAAACTTCTCTGCAGGATTCATGTAACTGTTGTTCTATCCCCTCCAGCCTACCTTCTTGGCACTTTTAAGTATTTTCTGGTGATAGTTGAATGGTATAATGCTGTAGCCAATTTTATTTGCTGATATATCTTCTTTGGACAGTAAATGGGACTTAGTCTGACACAACTCAGGGCAAATGTGCATAAGTTTCTGGCACTTACCGAGGGTAGCTGGATATGGCCCCCGCCATGCTCTTTTCTTTATGTTGTGATATTGGGTTTGTTGCTCCTCCTTATTACTCCCCCCAGTGTTCCTCCCCACAATCACAATGCCACAGTCTTTGAACAAATAGGAGGAATCTGAGTGAGCAGAACAGGAAAGACTTTGGAGATTTCGCTAACAGAGATTGAAGGATACAAAGATGCTGTCTGAGGAGAAAAATTCACATTCTGTTATTCCCATTTCTATGTTATTTATACCCACAAAATATCAAGACCTATCACAGATGTACCATTCAAGCTTTGAGAATAATTCCAATGGTGTTCTCTGGCCCTGACCTAGCTTAAGGTCATAGTGTCCTGCTTTCTGGTCATGGCTTCCTGACTGCAGCATGGTGCCTTTGTTAGTAATCCCGGAAATCCAGGAAAAAGGCACCTTTGTAGGAGCTGGGAAATGAACTGCCTTAATTCCCCAATTCTCACTATGTGTTTCTGCCAGTTAATGTGGACACCCATCCTTCAGCTGGTTGACACAGCCATGATTGCTGCTGTCAAAAAGTCAATTAGGCTATGCATCTCAGCCTTCATCTCAGAGAGAAAAAGTTTCTGTATTTCTTAAGATTCAACCTTCAGGTTCAAAGTCACCATCCTAAGTCCGGGTGCCAAAAGGGCTGCCTTTAAGGACCTCTTCCCCTGTTCAGAGCCTCTGAGACATTTTTCATTATCTCTCACCTTAGTAAATTTCTCTAAACTTTCTTTTCAACTTCTGATCTTGATTACTCTCTTTTCTCTTTTCATTTCCTCATGTTCTTTGACACTTTCTAGAGCATCCCACCCCATAGGGTTAATTATTTCTACTTTTCTTTATTTTCTGTTACAATTTTTAGCATATACTACCAAGGCATAAAAAACCAATGTTTACTCAAAAGCACACAAAGCAGTAGCTCTTGTCTATAGTAAAAGAAGATACCAAAGCAATTAAAGATCAATTACACTCTAGGCTAGAAATCAGAGAGCTGGGTCATCATTTTGGTTTTACCATTTCTAATTGTGTGACCTTGGACAAGTCAATTTCACAGAACCCTTAACTCATTATTTGTAAAATGACCTCTAATACCCATCCTGGTCAAATGTTCCATGATTTTTAAAAAGTTATTTTGTTGAAGTCAACCATATCTTCCTGTTAAAACAAAACTCATGTTGAACCAAAGAAAATAGAAAATACTCTTTTTTTTTTTTTGCATGCATTAGGCACTTACATATGAGCTAAAATATGCCTACCTTTGGATCTATACATGTAGGTTAACTATTGCTACAATGTTGTATAATAATCACACAATTTCAGTGGCATGCAACAGTATTTAACTTATGTGCCTGTTGAGGTAGGCTGTGGGTTTTGCTGATCTAGACTGGCCCGGCCTTGGGTGGTTCTGCTCCATGAGCCTTTCTTTTTCTTCTTGACACTAGTAGGCTAGTCTGAAAATGATCTTCTCATGGTGATGGTAGAAAAGAAGAGAGTGAAACCAATCATAGAAGTACTTTTCAAACCGTGGGTTAGTCATGCCCATGATACTCCATTGCAAAACAAATCACATTGTCAAGTTGAGGTGTGCTCCTGGTGCAGGTGGGTAAGGAAATGAATATATGCATAACAATGTTAACTAACACATAGTGCTTTGGAAATGAGTGACAAACATGTTTACATATGGCTTTTTCTAAGTGAAAATGAAACTTTAGGGATTAGAGTCTAGTATTGCTATTTCTCCTATGAGACAGAGCTAAATTCACTTCTAGCGACAGGAGTTGCTGGTTGAGACACTCTATGAATTTACTTGCACACAATTTAGGGTTCAAATGAAACTGTCATTTTAGTCAAATAAGGGTGGTCAAGCTCACTGCACTACCTAAAAGGCAACTGGAGCCCCTCCAATTTGCAGGTTTGTGAAAAGTTCCTCTGAACTACTCACTGAAGATCCCTCCATTTATAAGCAACTGCTCACTCTATTCAAGTGGTAATGAATGTACAAATGCTGGCTGGAACTTAATTACGAGACTAAAAGAGTGTACTTCAAAGAAGAGCTGATATAAAAACACAGTGAGACACCTGTCATGTGATAGATTGATAAATTACATGGATTTATGTTATACTGTAAAACTGTCTCTCCCTTTAGTGAAACAATCCAAATACCTCCAACTCTGCCACTCTCTACCCCCACTTTCTACTTATATTCACATGTTCTAGTAAAACAGTAAAATAAAGCCATAATGCTTTGTACACAAATTACTGATGATTAAGTCGCATTAAATACAAATAACTATACACATGAAGCAAAGCAGCAGCCATATATATGAAGCTAGCATGTGTTCCTTGAGAGCTAATAAGGAATTATAGATAAATAATTAAGGCAGGTAAACCATTTATTTTTCTAGTTGTTGAGCTGTATTTTAGTAATCTATTGCTATGTAACAAATTACACTCAAAATTAATCGTGTTAAACAATAAGCACTTATTATTTTATAGTGTTAGAAGTTCAGAAGTTTAGAAAAAGGCTTAGCTGGGTAGTTCTGGCTCTCTTTAGGTCTTGGTCAAAAGATCAACTGAAGTTGCAATTATCTAAAGACTTGACTGGAGGCTGGAGAATCTGCTTCCAAGATGGCTCCCTTACATGGCTGGCAAGTTGGTGCTTATTAGCAAAATACCTCAGTTCCTTGACAGGTAGATTTCTCAATAGGGTTGCCTGGGTGTCTTCATGGCATGGGAATGGACTTTTCCCAGTGTCAGTGGTCAAAGAGAGATCAAAGTGGAAGCCACAGTGTATTTTGTGACCTAGCCTTGGTCATTTCTAAGCTTTTTTGGCTATACCAAGGATGAGACTGGTACTCCATCTCAACATTGTGCAAGTGCACTACCCTGAGTGTGAATACCTCCTTAAATTTTTTTCCCTAGATACATTGATTGCCTCACCTTAATCCTGGCCCCAGGTTACACAAATCATCTGTATTCAGCATCGGAGGGAACAGTATAAGGGTGTGAATAGTAGGAGGCACAAACATTGGGGCTCATCTTGGTGGCTGGCCACCACAAGAGTTAAGCATCTACCTAAGATTCTGAGTGATGAGAAAGAACTTCCACTGGCTCGATGGTTCTCAACTTTGCTGAATATGTGAATCATCTGAGAGTGCTGATGCCTGTGCCTCACTCCTCAGACATTCTGATTTAATTAAACTGAAGTGTGACAGCCATGGTATTTAAGAAAAAGACATAATCTCCAAATAACTCTGCACAAGGTATTCTCATGTGCAGTCAGGGATAAGCATACTGCAAGTGAACTGAAGTTTCCTTTTGAGACTAAAGTCCACACAGAATTTGCCTATCACTATCTGTCAACAACATCTGTTTTTCCCTCCTGGAGCAGGGAGTGTGGGAAGGTTTCAAGAGACGAGGAGGATTAGTCATTTATTCCCTCACAAACTGTTGCTGAATACAGAACATGTCTGGCTGACTAGGTTTCTTCTCTGACACCTGCACATTCTGCTTCAACTGTTCTGTAAAAGATTGGTAGGAGCAGGGTTAATTAATCAGTGCTGATCTGATTTGAGGCTCTTTCTCTTTTTCAAAACAGATCAAAACAGGCAGGTTAAACGAACAGGAAAGTCCCCAGATGAAAAAGAGAAAAACAGGAATTAGATGAGTAGCGTTGGACGTAGGCTGCCTGTTTACTTACAAAACAGTTTGGTACCAGTTTGATGGACATACACACGAAGGCACTCAGGTGAAACCACTCTTGGCTAATATAATTTTAGAGGCCAGTGGAGTTTTATATCTTCCGTGCTACTTGGTTGTTGGCTAGTTATCTCTTTGATCCCTCTTCATCCGGGTCCACGTGGCAGGAGTCTGGGCTGAACATGGTGGGAAGACAGTGAAGGAGGATTGAAAATATGGTTCCTGTGCAAAGTATTCTGTTTTCCGTCCATGAAAATAAACAACAGAATTTCAATATGAAGACTAACCATACTTCTCCATTACTTGGCAGCCTCGTTAGAACTTTTACATTTTCTTTTTCCTGTAATTATCATCTTAGGGAATGCAACAAAGGCCCAGGATTTTGGCAAGGAGTTTACAATGTTGATAGATGTTCAAATAAGAGGATCAGGCATAGGCATACACTTGAAACCATTGCTGTCCCTCCCTCAGAGAATTTAAATGAAAATACCGTATTTTTTTAATGATGGCAGACTAATGTGTACTTCTTACATAAGCAAGAAAACCACTACAAATTGCATTGAGTGTGAACATGACATATCCTCTCACTCTTGGTTAAGCTTCAGGCATTTGAAGATGAAGCGGGGTGAGTTGCTGGGAAAACAGGTCACTCACTTCTGAATTCCATTTCAGCTGCAGCAAAGGTGTGGCTGAAGAGCGACTATATTAATAAAGCACAATGTCTACCTTCTCAATAGGATTCCAGCAGAGTTCTGCCATGGGGCAAAGTCTCACGAGACTAGAGGGTCTCCATCTCATGATAAGGCGGATCACTTTCGTTGGGCTCTTGAATGCAAGTGTACTTGATAGGAGGGGGTGGTGGCTTGAAAGGTGGAGGTCTTTCCATGCTAGGAACAAAATATTGGTCTTTCAGTGCCAAGAATGTGAGGCAGTCTTATGCACACACACACACAGATGTGCTTTGTTTCTTTAAAGGAGAACACAGATTGATGAGAAAGAGACATACCCTCCCAGTTCTTTCAGCATTTTTGCTGGCATAACCCTGTGCTTGTTAGTCCTGTCAACCATTTGAACCTCATGATGTTACTATTAGTTAATATTTAGATGGTACTTTGTAGTTTGCAAAGCGTTTTTATCATAACATTATTTACTTTGTGTGCAGGAAATGCATCACCATCTACAGATAAAACTGAGGCTCAGAGGTTTTAAACAACTTGCTCAAGAGAACCAGACGGACAATTCAAGTCTTTTCACCAGAACTGATACTCTGCATGAAAACTGCCTCCTAATAGAAGAAATGTTTCTCTTATGTGGATTAAAATTTTCCTCCTGAGACTGAATCTTAAAATTCTAGGATTTAAGACTGAAGCTTTTCATGTAGCCTCTTTGCTAACCCTAGCCCCAGCCTTTGCCCGAACACTCACTATGTACTGTGGGGATATGGTAGAGATGGGAAGTAAATCTCTTCTTGAGCCCTGAGTACTGGCTAGATAATGCCTAAATCCCTTTTGTTTGAATCAGTGAACATTCTTAAAGCCATCTTTGCACAAAGCACTATTTTATGTTAGTGCAAGTCATCTCTTTTTCAGAAATGCGTTAAAGAGCCAAGTTAGTGTGGAATTTAGCTATACAAATGCTCTAGCTATCTTGATATCAGGAAACAGAAATATATCTGTGAACATCTTTATGTCCATCACTCAAACACCTCCATGCCCTGGCAATCCATGGCCTCTTAGGAGAGATAAAGAGTGGGTGGTGGGGGAAGGAGGATGGAGAGATTGATTCTCATCTCCATATAAAACAAACATTTGAATACAGAACAATTTAAAAAATCAATTCAGATTTTCAGATTTCATTTGTTCATTTAATATAAAGCTCTCTAATCCCTGTTACCCAATTTTCAGATGCTTTAATGGAGACTTCATATGTATTAATAGGTAGGTACAATGCTACGAAATGTGCACTTTTGTTTTACTTTTGTTTTTTGGAGGAATTATGAGTTTCTCAAGGTCATGTGGTGGCCAAATTGTAGTCCTTGGAAAAGAACCTAGAATTTCTAACTTCTGGTTTAGTGTTGTATTCACCACTCCCTGTATGTGGTTATAGAGTCTTCAAGGATACTCTGCAAAAGGTAGAAAAGCATATGGCAAGATAGTTAATGTTATCTTAGAGCAGTAGTAAGACAAGTGGAAGATCAGCTCTGGGTACTGGGGTCTCTTCCAATGATGGCCCAATCCAGACTGACTCAAAATAGCAAGTCAGAAAAATGAGGCTTAACCTTATGTACCATTTCAGCCTGCTGATTGGAGAAGGGTTTTGGAAAACATTTCAACAAGACAAAAATGAGTAACCCAATGCTTACTTTCTTTTCTGCTTGGGAAAAAAGGAAAAGGGCAGTAAAAGCCCACCCTAGTAAAAAAGCGGCTGGAAATCTCTTGAAATTACCTTTCTCACTCAATTTCACACTCGAGCATCTAGGACCAGCGGAGCCTAGGCAGTTCAAAGATGCATGAAAATGAAAATATAATAAAGATTGAAAGAAAAATCAGTTTTAGTTTTGAGGGGAGGTAAGGCTCAGTTCTCATTTCATGTCCACAGACTCGCTCTATCTGATGAATGTTACAGCCTGACTAGGCCAATGCAGAGAGGGATACTGAGTCAGGAGTTGTGTATTTAATCCCAACTGTGTGATGCTGGGAAAGCTATATAATCTCTCTGAGCTTCTGTGAGCCTTATTTCTTCATTAAAATATGGGAAGAACTTCACAGAGTAATAATATATTGCACTGATGAACATTTTACAATGAAAAGTTGTCAGTTCCTATATATGTTAATATTATACTCACATTTCTTTTTGGTATTGACACCATTTTCTCACTCCAAGACCAAACAATATCATGCAGCAAAAGAGTAAAGCTGCCACAATCACTGGCCAGGACATTCCATCTTTGGGCTTACTGACCACAATACCTGAAAAGGGCATAAAGAAAGATGAACTTTAATCCCAAACTTTGGCTTTTGGAAAACAGGATTAATTAAACTTTTTCTCCTATGTGAAACATATTTTCTTCAAAGGCCATGGGGATTCTCATTGGCTATGATCATACTCTGGAGGTGGGCATGTCTATGCCTTGTTACCTACACGAGGTGGTAACTTTTAAGAGTTAATGATGTATCCTATCAGAAAATTTCCATGGATATATATAAGCATACATATGTACCATGAATATATACCTCTTTTATTACAATTGGGGGCATATTATACACACTATTCTGTCCATGGCTTCTTTTTCGTTTTTTCACTATTTTAGGTTCAGGGGTACATGTGCAAGTTTGTTATATAGGTAAATTACTTGCTGTGGGGATTTGGTGTACAGAGTATTTTGTCACCCAGGTAATCAACATAGTGCCTGATAGGTAGGTTTTTTTTGTTTTTGTTTTTTTAAATCTTTACCCTCCTCTCAACCTTCAGAAGGCCTCAGTGTTTGTTGTTCTCTTCTTCGTGTCCATATGTACTTAATGTTTAGTTCCCACTTATTGGTGAGAACCTGCTGTATTTGGTTTTCTATTCCTGTGTTAGTTTGCTTAGGATAATGGTCTCCAGTTCCATCCATGTTGCTGCAGAGAATATTATCTCATTCTTTTTTATGGCTTCATAGTATTCCATGGTGTATATGTACCACGTTTTCTTTATCCAGTCACTGTGGATGGGCGTTTAGGTTAGTTTCATGTCTTTGCTATTGTGAATAGTACTGTGATGAACATATGTGTTCATCTGTCTTTATGGTAGAACATTTTATATTCCCTTGGGTATATATCCAATATAATAAAATTGTTGGTTAAGTAGTAATTTTTTTTTTAAGTTCTTTGAGCAGTAGCCAAACTGCTTTCCACAATGGCTGAACTAATTTACATTCCCACCGGCAGTGTATAAACATTCCTTTTTCTCCACAATCTCACCTGTATCCGTTTCTTTCTTTCTTTTTTTTTTTACTTTTTAGTAATAGCCATTCTAACTTATGTGAGATGGTATCTCATTGTGGTTTTAATTGCATTTCTCTAGTGATTAGTGATTTTGAGCTTTTAAACTAATCTAAAAATGTAAAAACCATTTTACATTTTTAATTTTACATTTGACATGTTTTTAAAGAATAAGAGGCCAAAAGATGTACACCTGGCCTCTTTTTCTTAAAAAATATTCTTGGAATACTTTCCATAGCACTGCACAGAGATTTATCTCATTCTATTAAATGACTGAATAGTTCAATGGATATACCAGTTTATTTAATTTATCTCACAATGTTAGATGGTTAAATTGTTTCCAGACTTTGTTATTGCTAATGATACTCCAGTGAAATTTCTTATACATGATAGATAGATCTTTAGGTACTTCGATTACATAGATCATTTGGGCAAAAAGCTATCTGGATTGGTTTTCTTTCCTTGTCTCAACTAGGTAGTAAACTGCTGAAGCAAGGATTTAAATTTCTTTCATTTCCCCGTTTTTATTACACTGCTTTTCATACAGCAAAATCTCAAAAAATACAGGTCAAAGAACTAGATTTAATATTCGCTCTCACATCTTTTCTGTGTTTGTACAAAGCCTGGACTGAAACCATGTGATGTTATCATGTTAGCATTGGCTAGAGTATTGAAGACTTTTCCCTTTCATACAACATACATCCAGGGATTCGAGGTCTTCCTGATTCTCACCCCTGTCAAAGTAGCAACTGAGGGTTCCCTGGAGACTCATGTAGTCCAATAATACACAATCTTGTGATACATTGTATATACAGATGACTAGAAAGTTTACATAGTTCAAACCACTAGAGTAGCATGATCATGAAAGAGACAATTGGTCAACTCAGGTCTAGACAAAGTTCTGTTTCACACAAGTCAAAATTTACTAAGCTCCACCATGGTAATATGGTGAGATATAATATTTTACCTCCACAGTTTTAGATAAAGGAAAGAACAAAAGGTTTTATTTTATTTTTCTATAAGTTATTGGGGTACAGGCAGTATTTGATTACATAAGTTCTTTAGTGGCTATTTATGAGATTATGGTGCACCCATCACCCAAGCAGTATACACTGCACCATATTTGTAGTCTTTCATCTGTCACCCCCTCCCACTCTTCCCTTCAAGTCCCCAAAGTCCATTGTGTCATTCTTATGTCTTTGTGTCCTCATAGCTTAGCTTCCCACATATCAGTGAGAACCTACAATGTTTGATTTTTCATTCCTGAGTTACATCACTTAGAACAGTAGTCTCCAGTCTCATCCAGGTAACTGCACATGCTGTTGATTCATTCCTTTTTTATGGCTATGTAGTTTTCCATAGTGTGTGTGTGTGTGTGTGTGTGTGTGTGTATGTATCTATCTATCTATCTGTCTATATAAAAAACAGTTTCTTTATCCACTCATTGATTGATGGGCATTTGGGTTGGTTCCACAATTTTGCAATTGTGAATTGTGCTGCTATAAACATGCATGTGCAAGTATCTTTTTTGAATAATGACTTCTTTTCCTCTGGGCTGATATCCAGTAGTGGGATTGCTGGATCAAATGATAGCTCTACTTTTAGTTCTTTAAGGACTCTCCACACTGTTTTCTATAGTGGCTGTACTAGTTTACATCCCCACTAGCAGTGTAGAAGCATTCCCTGTTCACCATATCCATGCCAACATCTACTGTTTTTTTATTTTTTTGGTTATGGTCATTCTTACAGGACTAAGCTGGTATCTCCTTGTCGTTTTGATTTGCATTTCCCTGATTATTAGTGATGTTGAGCATTTTTTCATATGTTTGTTAGCCATTTGTATATCTTTTGAGAATTGTCTATTCATGTTCTTAGCCCACTTTTTGATAGGGTTGTTTGCTTTTTTCTTACTAATTTGTTTGAGTTAGTTGTAAATTCTGGATAGTAGTCGTTGGTCAGATGTATAGATTGAGACAGTTTTCTCTCACTCTGTGGGTTGTCTCTTTACTCTGATTACTGTTCCTTTTGCCATGGAAAAGCTCTTTAGTTTAATTATGTGCCAGCTATTTATCTTTGTTTTTATTGCATTTGCTTTGGGTTCTTGGTCATGAAATCCTTGCCTCAGCCCATGTCTAGAAGAATTTTTCCAATGTTATCTTTTAGAATTTTTATAGTCTCAGGTCTTAGGTTTAAATCCTTAATCCATCTTGAGTTGATTTTTGTATAAGGTGAGAGATGAGGATCCAGTTTAATTCTCCTACATGTGGCTAGCCAATTATCCCAGCACCATTTATTGAAAAGGGTGTCCTTTCCCCACTTTATGTTTTTGTTTGCTTTGTTGAAGATCAGTTGGCTGTAAGTAGTTGGGTTTATTCTGTTCCATTGGTCTATGTGTCTATTTTATACCAGTATCATGCTGTTTTGATGGCTATGGCTTTATAGTATAGTTGGAAATCAGATATGTGCTGCCTCCAGATTTCTTCTTTTTACTTAGTCTTGCTTTGGCTATGTGGGCTCTTTTTTGGTTCCATATGAATTTTAGAATTGTTTTCTCTAATTCTGCGAAGAATGATGGTGGTATTCTGATGGGGATTGCATTGGATTTGTAGTTTGCTTTTGGCAGTATGGTCATTTTCACAATATTGATTCTACTCATCCATCAGCATGGGATGTGTTTCCATTTGTTTGTGTCATCAATGATTTATCTCATCAGTGTTTTGTAGTTTTTCTTTTAGAGGTCTTTTGACTCCTGTGTTAGGATATTCCTAAGTATTTTATTTTTTTTTATTTTTTGCAGCTATTGTAAAA
Organism: Theropithecus gelada; assembly: GCF_003255815.1. Taxonomy (NCBI): domain Eukaryota; kingdom Metazoa; phylum Chordata; class Mammalia; order Primates; family Cercopithecidae; genus Theropithecus; species Theropithecus gelada. The sequence goes on along the minus strand of NC_037669.1, from coordinate 31,647,731 downwards.
GGGGTTGAGTTCTTGATTTGATTCTCTGCTTGGTCGCTGTTGGTGTATAGATGAGCTACTGATTTGTGTACATTAATCTTGTATTCGGAAATTTTGCTGAATTCTTTTATCAGTTCTAGGAGCTTTCTAGAGGAGTCCTTAGGGTTTTCAAGGTAAACAATCATCATCATCATCAAACAGTGACACTTTGATTTCCTCTTTGCTGACTTAGATGCCCTTTATTTCTTTCTTTTGTCTGATTGCTTTGGCTAGGACTTCCATTACTACGTTGAAGAGGAGTGGTGAGAGTGGGCATTCTTGTCTTGCTCTAGTTCTCAGATGGAATGCTTTCATCTTTTCCCCATTCAGTATTATGTTGGCTGTGGGTTTGTCATAGATGGCTTTTATTACATTAAGGTATGTCCCTTGTATGCCAATTTTGCTGAGTTTTAATCATAAAGGGATGCTGGATTTTGTTGAACTTTTTTTTTTGTATCAATTGAGGTGATCATGTGATTTTTGTTTTTAATTCTGTTTATGTGGTGTATCACATTTATTGGCTTGTGTATGTTAACCCATCCCTGCATCCCTGGTATGAAACCCACTTGATCATGGTGAGTTATCTTTTTGATATGTTGTTGAATTTGGTTAGCTAGTTTTTTTTTTTTTAAGGATTTTAGCATCTATGTTCAGCAAGGATATCAGTCTGTCGTTTTCTTTTTTGGTTATGTCCTTTCCTGGTTTTGGTGTCAGGGTGAGGTTGGCTTCATAGAATGAATTAGGAAGGGCTCCTTCTTTCTCTATCTTGTGGAATAGTGTCAATAGGATTGGTACCAATTCTTTTTTGAATGTCTGGTAGAATTCTGCTGTGAATCCGTCTGGTCCTGGACTTTCTTTTGTTGGTAATTTTTTTTTTGAGATGGAGTCTCACTTTCTCACCCAGGCTGGAGTGCAATGGCACAATCTTGGCTCACTGCAACCTCTGCTGCCCAGGCTCAAGCAATTCTCCTGCTTCAGCCTCCCAAGTAGCTGGGATTATAGGTGCCTGCCACTGCACCTGGCTAATTTTTGTATTTTTAGTACAGACAGGTTTTCACCATCTTGGCCAGACTGGTCTTGAACTCCTGACCTCATGATCCACTGGCCTTGGCCTCCCAAAGTGCTGGGATTACAGGCATGAGCCACTGCGCTCGGCCCTTGTTGGTAATTTTTAAATTGCCATTTCAATGTCACTGCTTGTTATTGGTCTGTTCGGAGTATCTAATTTTTCCTGATTTAAGCTAGGTGGTTGTATTTTTCCAGAAATTTATCCATGTCTTCTAGGTTTTCTAGTTTATGTGCATAAAGGTGTTCATAATAGCCTTGCATGATCTTCTGTATTTCTGCAGTGTTGGTTGTAATATCTCCCATTTCATTTCTTAATGAGGTTATTTGGATTTTCTCTCTTATTTTATTGGTTAGTCTTGCTAATGGTCTATGCATTTTATTTACCTTTTCAAAGAACCAGTTTTTGTTTCATTTATCTTTTGCGTTTTTGTTGTTATTTCAATTATATTGTGCTCTGATCTTGGTTGTTTCCTTTCTACTGCTGGATTTGGGTTCAGTTTGTTCCTGTTTCTCTAGTTCCCAGGTGTGACCTTAGATTGTCTGTTTGCACTCTTTTAGATTTTTGATGTAGGTGTTTAGGGCTGTGAACTTTCCTCTTAGCACCACCTTTGCTGCATCCCAGAGGTTTGTTAGGTTGTGTCATTACTGTAATTCAGTTCAAAGAATTTTTAAATTTCCATCTTGATTTCATTTTTGACCCAATGCTCATTCAGGAGCAGGTTATTTGATTTCCATGTATTTGCGTGGTTTTGAAGGTTCCTTTTGGAATTGATTTCCAGTTTTATTCCACTGTGGTCTGACAGAGTGCTTGATATAATTTCATTTTTCTTAAATTTATTGAGGCTTGTTTTATGGCCTATCATATGATCTATCTTGGAGAAAGTTCCATGCACTGTTGAATAGAATGTATATTTGGCAGTTGTTGGATGAAATGTTATCTATATATTTGTAAAGTCCATTTGTTCCAACATATAGTTTAAATCTGCTGTTTCTTTGTTGATTTTCGGTCTTGATGACTGGTCTAGTGTTGTCAGTGGAGTACTGAAGTCCCCCACTATTATTTTGTTGCTGTCTATCTCATTTCTTAGGTCTATTAGTAATTGTTTTATAAATTTGGGAGCTCCAATGTTAGGTGGATATATGTTTAGGATTGTGATATTTTCCTGTTATACAAGGTCTTTTACCATGATATACTGTCCCTCTTTGTCTTTCTTAACCACTGTTGCTTTAAAGTTTGTTTTGTCTGATATGAGAATAGCTACCCCTGCTCACTTTTGGTGTCCATTGGCATGAAATGCCTTTGTCCACCTCTTTACTTTAAGTTTATATGAGTCCTTATGTGTTAGGTGAGTTTCCTGAAGGCAGCAAATAGTTGATGGGTGAGTTCTTATCCATTCTGCGGTTCTGTATCTTTTAAGTGGAATATTTAGGCCATTTACATTCAAAGTTAGTATTGAAATATGAGGTACCATTGCTTTCATCATGCTCTTTGTTATCTGTGTACTTTGGATTTTTGTTTTTGCTTTTTAACTTGTATTTTTGTTTTATAGGTCTTGTGTGATTTATGCTTAAAGAGGTTCTGTTTTGATGTGTTTCCAGGGTTTGTTTCAAGATTTAGAGCTCCTTTTAGCAGTTCTTGTAGTGGTGGTTTGGTGAAATTCTCTCAGGATTTGTTTGTGTGAAAACAACTGTATCTTTCCTTCATATATGATGCTTAGTTTCACTGGATACAAAATTCTTGGCTAAAAATTATTTTGTTTGAGGAAGTTGAAGATAGGTCCCCAATCCCTTCTAGCTTGTAGGGTTTCTACTGAGAAATCTATTGTTAATCTGATAGATTTTCCTCTGTGGGTTACCTGGTGCTTCCATCTCACAGCTCTGAGGATTCTTTCCTTTGTCTTAACTTTGGATAACCTAATGACAATGTGCCTTGGCGAAGATCTTTTTGCAATGAACTTCCCAGGTGTCCTTTGTGCTTCTTGTATTTGCATGTCTAGGGCTGTCACAAAGCTGGGGAAGTTTTCCTTGATTATACCCCAAATATGTTTCCCAGGCTTTTAGAATTCTTTTCTTCCTCCGGTACACCGATTATTCATAGGTTCAGTTGTTTAACATAATCCCAGACTTTTGGGGGCTTTGTTCATATTTTCTTATTCTTTTTTCTTTGTCTTTTTTGGGCTGGGTTAATTTGAAGATCTTGTTTTTGAGCTCTGAATTTCTTTCTTCTACTTGTTCAATTCTATCACTGAGACTTTTGAGAGCATTTCACATTCCTAAAAGTATGTCTAAAGTTTCCTGAATTTTTGATTTTTTGTCTTTAAGCTATCTATTTCCAGAAATATTTCTCCCTTCACTTCTTGTGTCATTTTTTTGGATTTCTTTGGACTGGTCTTCACCTTTCTCTGGTCCCTGTCTGATTAACTTAATAACTAATCTCCTGAATTCTTTTTCGGGTAAATCAGGGATTTCTTCTTGGTTTGGATCCATTGCTGGCGAACTAGTATGATTGTTTTGGGGGGTGTTGAAGAGCCTTGTTTTGTCGTATTACCAGGGTTGGTTTTCTGGTTCCTTCTCATTTGGGCAGGCTCCATCACAGGGAAGGTCTAGGGCTGAAGGCTGTTGTTCAGATTATTTTGTCCCACTGGGTGTTCCCTTGATGTAGGCGCTCTCCCTTTTCCTATGGATGTGGCTTCCTGGGAGCCGAACTGCAGTGATTGTTGTCTCTCCTCTGGGTCTAGCCACCCAGTGAGTCTGCCTGGCTCCAGGGTGGTACTGGAGGTTGTCTGCATAGAGTCATGTGATATGAACCATCTATGGGTCTCTCAGCCATGGATACCAGTGCCTGTTTTGGTGGAGGTGGCAGAGGGTGCAATGGACTCCATGAGGGTCCTTACTTTTGGTGGTTTAATCTTTTGTTTTTGTGCCGGTTGGCCACCTGCTAGGAGGTGGAGCTCTCCAGAAAGCATCAGCTGCAGTAGTCTGGAGAGGGACTGGTGGTGGGCAGGGCCTTAGAACTCCCAATATTATATGCCCGTTGTCTTCTACTACTAGGTTGGATAGGGAAGGACCATCAGGTCGAGCCAGGGCTAGGCATGTCTGAGCTCAGACTCTTCTTGGGCAGGTTTTGCTGCCACTGCTGTTGGTGATGGGGTGAGATTCCCAGGTCATTGGAGTTGTGTACCTAGGAGAATTATGGCTGCCTTTGCTGATTCATGCAGGTTGTCAGGAAAGAGGGGGAAAGCCGGCAGTCAAAGGCCTCATCGAGCTCCCGTGCAAACTGAAGGGCCAGTCTCACTCCCACTGTGCCCCCACCCTGCCAACAGCCCCAAGTCTGTTTCCAGGTGGAGGATGAGATGGGCTTGAAAATTTGTGTGAGGCTATCCACCTCCCAGAGTATTTGGGGTGTCTCCTGGGTGCTACAGAAGCAGTCTGTTTCCTTCAGAGGGTCTGGGGGTTTTCTCGGGATTGCTGGTTTGTTCTTGCAGTTGACCTGGAGCTAAAATTCACAGTGCAAAACTGCATGCTGCAGAGTTGTAATCTAGTCCTGCTTTCTGTCTGCCACGATCCCTCATTTTTGCCAAACAAAAGATTTTAAAGAGGTCTTACATCAATGCCTACAATTTTTTTTTTCCAACCAAATATAGAAAATGAGACCACTGCCATCACAATGGAAGTGGAAAAGCGGAACTCCACTCCTGACCCATCTCTAAACTAGACAGCTCTTTAAGGCACCAATACCTTAAAATCTTTGTAGTACCTTAGTTTGCAGCTTTATTGCCACGACATGTGCAAGATGATGCTCCAATGATCAGAAGACTGTATGACCTTTGATACAAAATGAGCTGAGTACCTAGGTGTTGCGTTCACTAGTCAAGTGAACACCCCTGAAGTTGATTATGCTTGTGAACTTACAATCATGACCTTCATTAGGAGGGTCCTAACTTTATTGAATCTTTTGCCCTCTCATGATATAAAAGAGGGATTACATTTTGCATGACAATATTATATTAGGTGAATTATAGGAGTACACTTTGTTCCAATGATTTCTTTCTCAGACTATGTTTTCATAGACCTGAAATGTTTTTTGCTACTTTTCACCTGGATAATTCTTATTTATTTTTCTCAGATTTTAATTTAAGTATCATATCCTCATAGAGTCCTGTCCTATCCTCCAATTAAAATCAGGACTGCCTGTTTGACTCCGACAACACCTTATCATAGTACTTGTCAAAAATAAATTTATTTGTGATTATTTATTTACTATACATGATCGCTAATAGATTATGATCTTCAAAAAGCCAGTGTTTTCACTGTATATCCAACAACTGGCATAGTGCCTGGCAAATGGTAGGTACTTGATAAATATTTGTTGAGGGAATAAAGCATAAAATCTCCCAAAATAGGACAAATGACTTACCAGTGATATGGACGTGATTAGTTTTTGTAGATCCATTGGCAGTTGTGGGGACTTCTGAAAATGCTCTGGTAGTGCTGGTAAAGACATTGTCTAGGAATATAACGGAGATATCTGGACAAGACATCTCAACTTGATCAAGTGGTATAATATCATGACTGGGTTTCATATGCTATTTGAAAGAACTCAATTTAAATTGTCTAAGTATCCCTTAAATATTATGTGTAAAGTTTATTAAGAACCAATTTATCGCAAGGCTGGAATCCTGAGATTTGTCTAACAATTGCCAAAGGAATAAAATTTCCTATTGGTTGAAAAAAAAATTCCTATTAATTGAAAAAAATATCCTATTGGTTGAAAACAGGAAAATTTCCTATTGGTTGAAAAAAAAATAAAAAAGAAGCTCCATACTTCCAAACAACAAAATGATGTCTGCTGAAGAATCTCCATGAGAAATGTAAGTGGTACAGAAAAAGGCCAGAGTTGGGGGTCATGGATAAGTGAGGCTCTAATCCTATTCTCTTGGTATGAGAGGTTCAGCTGATCAAAGTACTGATTCTTCTCCACATGAATGTGTTTGATAAGGTTAATAAAAACTCCTTTGCAACATTAGACTAGACAAATACATGTTGACTAATTATTCTATTTTCCAATAAAATACTGAAATATATTTTTCATAGATATAACTAGTAAAAAATGCTATTGTGTAGATTTTTTTTGAAATAAAATGTATAAAAATCTAAGGCTTGGTCTCTATCGTCTTTGAATGGCTGAAAAGAATTTTGATTCCATTCATTGTAATTTTCATCATCAAGATGTACTTTTATGTATCTATCTGAGGCTGGCTTCTTATCAGTTCTTGTTTTTACACCTGTGTCCAAATAAAGCTGACCACTACCTTCAGTGTCTCTAAATCTTCCCCAGGTACTCACCATGAAGTGTTGAGCCTGCGCCTGAGGGGGATGAACTGTATGTTTCACTGGGTATCTGTGAAAATGCTAAAGGAAGAAGATATCAGAAGAGTTAACCTATATATACTAGTTATTCTATTATCTCTTCTTGACTGCTAATTTAATCTAATAATTATAAAAAAGGATATTAATGAATACTTAAAGCAAAATCATTAAACTGTTCCATAGCACACACTAGAATGTCCTCAAACAAAATGGGAGTTGAAGGGATTCTTGCAGTTCCGATGTCCATATGGAAAGAAAACACTAGAAGGGGTTCCTCTAGCCAGAGTGTGCCATGCTCATTCCATAGATGAGCCAAAAAAATGGAAGAGAATGAAGGTCCAGGTGTGTTATGGTGGCGTTTAGTCAAGGAAAGCTGCCAATAGGACTTTGAGGACCTTGCTAGAACATGCATAAGGGAAGAAAACACTTTGTACTTGTGGGTCAGCTGACAGTCTTGCTGAACTGAGAAAACGAAACATGTCAGCAGTGAATTATCAGACCCCTGTGGCCACAGGCCTTGTCAGCTGCTGAGTGAGTCCTTTTGAAGCATTTAGAGGCAAACCTTCCCCTTGAGTGGATGGCAGCAAACTCAGACAGCACATATGGCTTTTGAAATAGATCTAACAACTCATTTTGTTTATTGCCCTGTCTCTGGCAAGAAAGATTCGCTCCTTGGCAGACACCACATATCTGTATTTGATAAAAGGCCTGCAGTGCAATGTAAAGTAAAATAACTACAGTAATGCATGGTTGTAATCAGTACAAATATATTACATCCATTCATTTAAAATATTAGCATACGTGATGTTCGTAGTTAAAAGCTTTCTTGTATGTCAAGACCAAATCAAATGAGCAAAACCAAAATAAAACAAACCACACCCTCAGCCCTCCCCTTTCCTTGTTTCTCCTTAGATGCCAACAGCAGCTGCAGTTGCTGACAGAGGTGTGTGATCAGGCCCTCCAGAAGAGGTGAGAGTCCATTCTTTAGGGCTTGATTACAGGACAATTGGTCATAGCTATTTCCATTTGGGGTCACCTGAGAAGTAAGAGTGGTTTCATATGCAGTTTTTTTACAGTCTGAGTTCAGGGGGATGTTCTTATTTTCAGTATAACTCTCTGATCCTGCATACGTGATCTTTATTAATTTTTTGTCCTAGACAGAATACCAAGGCCTATTGACGATGATGGACTAATCGTTTTTTAATGATTATACCATTAGCCAAAATTTGATTTCCAAAGAACAATAACTAACTGAAAAACAATTGGGACCAGGCCTAGATTTAGGTAAAAGTATGAAAAAGGCAGTTAACCTTGTAGTTTTTTTGCTAAATATGGTATGGTGACTCCTTTAATTTCTTACTTTCTAAACTTGATGTCTTTATTTTGCATCTCATCAAAGTATGTTTGCAAGAAAGAATGGGATAAATTAATTTATGCTAAAATCTAAATGGCTGAATAAGTGCTATCCATTTAAGGAAAATGGGTATTTAAAAAATATTTTCCATTTTATGTTTATTATCAGTGAGTCAATGTAGAACATTTTGTAATGGTTAGTGATGTGTGGACACTAATAGTTTTCAGCAAGTATACAGGGCCAGGTTTTTCTGGTCAATATTGATTTTCCCCAAGCAAAATAACCTAACATAACACAATTTCAGGAGATGGTCATACCATCAGCACAATTACAAATTACAAACATTACAACACTTAAAAGTATGCAATTTTCTTTTTGTAATTTCATAAAACTTCTTTTTGGACTTTTAGTAACTTTCCCAATTTTAAAAGACCCCTCATAATAATTAAAAAATCAAAAAACATAAGCCACTTTGGAAAAGTAGGGAGTTATTTTTCTAATTTTGACTTTGAGGTTTTTTGTTTTTGTTTTTAATCTGTTAACAACAGGTAGTGGGAAGTATGGTGAGAGAGATGAAGAAAATGGAGTTTCCTGTTGATGGATTCCAATGTCTGTAAATACTTAAATACATAAAGGTAAACTTTCAAGACCAGAAATATATTGTAAAAAATAGTCTTTCATCAAGGTGAAGAGATGAAAAATTCTGGTATCACTTGCTCTTGCAGAAGAGAATATCCTGAAGAATGCTTGTTTATAGAATCCTCTGTAAGACACAGTTGGCTACTTCTAGTGATTCATCTTATGATGAAACAATACTTTCTTGAATGCTTATCCACTCTATCATTTAGAGATCTAATTTTCAGAATGTGAAAATTTGGCTAATTTGTATGCCCTTTTAAAGTCTTCTTGGGAGTCTCAGCAGAATTATGTTACCATTGTTTCTTTTTTTTTGAGACAGAGTTTCGCTCTTGTTACCCAGGCTGGAGTGCAATGGTGTGATCTCACTCACTGCAACCTCCGCCTTCCGGGTTCAAGTGATTCTCCCGCCTCAGCCTCCCGAGTAGCTGGGATTACAGGTATGTGCCACCATGCCCGGCTGATTTTGTATTTTTAGTAGAGACGGGGTTTCTCCATGTTGGTCAGGCTGGTCTCAAACGCCTGACCTCAGGGGATCCACCTGCCTCAGCCTCCTAAAGTGCTGGGATTACATGCGTGAGCCACCGCACCTGGCCGCTATTGTCTTTGAATTGACTGAAATGTTCTGTGTACTTCAAGGCAACATCATGTTCATTAACTGCATGAGGTAATTCTCCTTTAAATCCTTTGAGTACACATTTTCACAAATCCACAAACAAACGCTACGTTGACATTCGGATGACAAACACCAGCTTGACTGATAAACTTCTCTACGGCACCAATATCTGCTGAAAATATGAACATGGATACCGTGTTACTGAAGCTTCTCAAGTAAATTATTATATCCTTCCTTGAGCATAACATCAAGTTCTTCCACAATTTCTTTAAATTTCATTTTTTGGTAAAGCTTGTTCAACAAAGACACGATGTTGGGCAGCATACTATTCTACCATAAATGGGTACTTCTCTTGAAGTTAACAGGTTCAACTTTAATAATAAAATATTTTTCCTTCAGTTGCAATAAACTCTTTGACATTCACCTGTGACAAGTTTATAGTTGTCAATCATATTATGACACATTAGGCATCTTTTCCCATGGTAGGAAAATCTACTTAGTGTCATATCAAAGTCCATTATTATTAAAGTTTGGCATCTTCCTTTAATAAAACCACAGATAATTTGTTACCTTTGCAGGGTTCTTGATGCAAACTGAACTTTTCTGGAATTCTTGCATCATTTCTACATGCACAGCAGACTTTTGATAAGTCACTTCTTAGCTATTCAATATTCCTTAAGGCATTCTGAGTTCTTCTGCTTTTGATTGTATCCTTGAAACAACAGTATAGGTGGCAAACTATATCCAGAGATGCAAGGCCTGGCCACAGGAATCTTGATGATCTTGATTTTTCATCTCATCTTCCTTTTCAAGGTGAGTATGTACTGGGCCAGCACCACCTCTGTCACCCAGGTGCACACACTGGTGCTAGCTTCTGTGCCCACTTTTGTCATGTCCACCTGGTCCACAAATACGGCCCTCATACTCTTGTTGACAAAGATGACACTCACAAGCTTTGGAATCTTGGGGCTTGTGCCTTAACCATGGGGAAACCCATGAAGCTCCCAGAAATTTGTGCAGGCATGCCTGACTTTATTGCACATCACAGACACAGATACTGCTTTATTTATTTATTTATTTTTTTTACAAATTGAAGGTTTGTGGCAACCCTGTGTCAAGCAAGTCTATAGGTGCCATTTTTCCAACAGCATGTGCTCAATTCATGTCTTTTCATGTCTTTGTGCCACATTTTGGTAATTCTTGCAATATTTCAAACTTTCATATTATTGTTATATCTATTATAGTAATCTGTGATCAGGGATCTTAGATGTTACCATTGAAATTGTTTTGAGGCACCACAAACTGCACCCGTAGAAGATGGAGAACTTAATTGATAAATGTTGTGTGTGTTCTGACTGCTTCACTTACTGGTGGTTCTCCCATTTCTCTTCCTCTCCTTGGGCCTCTTTTTTTTTTCTTTAATTTGAGACAAAACAATATTGAAATTCGGCCAATTAATAATCCTAAAACAGCCTCTAAGTGTTCAAAGGAAAGAAGAGAAGCACATTTCTCACTTTAAATCAAATGCTAGAAATAATTAAGCTTAGTGAGGAAGATATGTCAAAAGCTGAGACAGGCTCAAAGCTAGGCCTTTTGGGCCAAATCCTTAGCCAAGTTGTAAATGCAAAGAAAAAGTTCTTGAAGGCAACTCAAAGTGTCACCTCAGGGAACACATAAATGATAACACTGCTGATATGGAGAAAATTCGAGAATATGTGGTGTTTGGTTTTCTGTTCCTGCATTAGTTTGCTGAAAATAACAGGTTCCAACTCCATCCATGTCTCTGCAAAGGACAAGATCTCATTCCTTTTTATGACTATAGTATTCCACAGTGTATATGTATTACATTTTCTTTGTCCAGTCTATTATTGATGGGCATTTAGGTTGATTCCATGTCTTTGCTATTGTGAACAGTGCTGCAATGAACATACTTGTGCATGTGTCTTGAATAATAGAATGATTTATATTCCTTTGGGTATACACTCAGTCATGGGATTGCTGGGTCGAATGATATTTCTGCCTCTAGGTCTTTGAGGAATTGTCACAATGTCTTCCACAATGTTGAACTAATTTACAGTTCCGCCAACAGCGTAAAAGCATTCCTTTTTCTCCACACCCTCATCAGCATCTGTTGTTTTTTGACTATTTAGTAATAGACATTCTGACTGAGATGATATCTCATTGTGGTTTTGATTTGCCTTTCTCTAATGATCAGTGATGTTGAGCTTTTCTTTTTCATGTTTCTAACCACATGCATGTCTTCTTTTGAGAACTGTCTGTTCATGTCCTTTGCCCACTTTTTAATGGGGTTGTTTGTTTTTTGCTTGTAAATTATTTATTGATGCTGGCTATTATACCTTTTTCAGATGGATAGATGGCAAAAATTTTATTCCATTCTGTAGGTTGTCTGTTTGCTCTGTTGATAGTTTCTTTTGCTGTGCATAAGCTTCTTAGTTTAATTAAATCCCATTTGTCAATTTTTGTTTTTGTTGCAATTGCTTGTGGCATCTTCATCCTGAAATCTTTGCCTATCCTATATCCTGAATGGTATAGCCTAGCTTTTCTTCTAGGGTTTTTATAGTTTTGGGTGTAAGTCTTTAATCCATCTTGAATTGATTTTTGTATATGGTGTAAGGAAGGGGTCCAGTTTCAATTTTCTGCATATGGCTAGCCATTTCTCCCAGCACAATTTATTAAATAGGGAATCCTTTTCTCATTGCTTGTTTTTGCCAGGTTTGTCAAAGATTAGATAGTTGTAGGTGTGTGGTCTTATTTCTGGGTTCTCTATTCTGTTCTATTCATCTGTGTGTCTGTTCTTGTACCAGTACAATGTTGTTTTGGTTACTATAGCTCTGCAGTATAGTTTGAAGTCAGGTAGCATGATGCCTCCAACCTTTTTCTTTTTGCTTAGGGTTGCCTTGGCTGTTTGGGATCTTTTTTTGATTCCATATGAATTTTAAAATAGTTCTTTTCCAATTCTGTGAAGAATGTCAATGGCAGTTTAATGGAAATAGCATTGAATCTTTAAATTGTTTTGGACAGTATGGGCATTTTCATGATACTGATTCTTCCTATCCATGTGCATGGAATGTTTTTCCATTTGTGTCATCTCTGATTTCTTTGAGCAGTGGCTTGTAGTTCTCCTCGAAGAGGCTCTTCACTTCCTTTGTTAGCTGCATTCCTAGGTATTTTATTCTTTTTTGTGGTAATTGTGAATGGGAATTCATTCATGACTTGACTGTCAGCTTGTCTGTTGTTGGTGTATAGGATTGCTAGCAAGTTTTGCACATTCATTTTGTATCCTGAGATTTTGCTGAAGTGGCTTATCAGCTTAAGAAACTTTTGGGCTGAAACAATGGGATTTCCTAGATAAAGAATCATGTCATCTGCAGACAAAGATAGTTTTCACATCTTCCTTTACTCCTATTTAAATATGCTTTATTTCTTTCTCTTGCCTGACTGCCCTGGCCAGAGCTTCCAATACTATGTTGAATAGAAATGCTGAGAGAGGGCAACCCTGTACTGGTTTTCAAGGGGAATGCTTTCAGATTTTGCCCATTCAGCATGATACTGGCTGCGGCTTTGTCATATAAGGTTCTTATTATTTTGAGGTATGTTCCTTCAATCCCTAGTTTATTGAGAATCTTTAACACAAAGGGATGTTAAATTTTAATGAAGGTCTTTTCTGCACCTTTTGAGATAATCATGTGCTTTCTGTCTTTAGTTCTGTTTATGTGATGAATCACTTTTATTAATTAGTGTATGTAGAACCAGTCTTGAATCCTGGGAATGAAACCAACTTGATCATGGTGGATAAGCTTTTTGATGTGCTGCTGAGTTTGGTTTGCTAGTATTTTGTTGAAGATTTTTGCATTGATGTTCATCAAGGATATTGATCTGAAATTTTCTTTTTTTGTTGTATCTCTGCCAGGTTTTGGTGTCAGGATGATGCTGGCCTCATGGAATGAGTTAGGAAGCATTTCCTTCTTTTAAATTTTTTAGAATGGTTTCAGTAGGAATGGTACCAGTTCTTCTTTGTTCCTCTTGTAGAATCCAGCTGTGAATCCATATAATCCTGGGATTATTTTGGTTGGTAGGTTATCAATTCCTGTCTCAATTTCAAAACTTGTTATTGGTCTATTCAGGGATTCAGTTTCTTCCTGGTTCAGTCTTCAGAGGGTGTATATGCCTAGGAATTTATCAATTTCTTCTAGAGTTTTTAGTTTATTTGCAGAGAGGTGTTCATAGTATTCTTTAATGATTGTTTGTATTTCTGTGGGGTCAGTGGTAATATCCCTTTTATAATTTCTGATTGTGTTTGATTCTTCTCTCTTTTCTTCTTTATTAGTCTAGCTAGTGGTATATCTATTATATTAATCTTTTTGAAAAAATCAGCTCCTAGATTGGCTCATTTATTGAAAGGTTTTTTGTGTATCTATCTCCTTCAATTCAGCTCCAATCTTGGTTATTTCTTGTCTTCTGCTAGCTTTGGGGTTCCTTTGCTCCTGGTTCTCTAGTTCTTTTAGTTGTGATGTTAGTTGTTAACTTGAGATCTTTCTAGCTTTTTGATGTGAGCATTTAGTTCTATCAATTTCCTTCTTAGCACTGCTTTAGCTGTGTCCCAGAGATTATGGTACGTTGTATTGTTGTTCTCAGTTTCAAAGAACTTCTTGATTTCTGCCTTGATTTCACTATTAACCTGAAAGTCATTCAGGAGCAGATTGTTCAAATTTTATGTAGTTGTATGGTTTTGAGTGAATTTCTTAATCTTGAGTTCTTATTTTATTTTGCTGTGGTCTGAGAGACTTGGTTATGATTTCCATTCTTTTGCATTTACTGAGGAGTGTTTTGTTCCTGATTATCTGATCAATTTTAGAGGAAGTGCCATGAGGTGGTGAGAAGAATGTATATACTCTGTTGTTTTTGGGTAAAGAGTTCTGTAGATATCTATCAGGTCCACTTGATCCAGAGCTGAGTTCAAGTCCTGAATGTCTCTATTGATTTTTGTCGTGATGATCTGTCTAATATTGTCACTGGGGTGTTAAAATCTCCCACTATTATTGCATGAGAGTCTAAGTCTCTTTGAGGGTCTCTAAGAACTCGCTTTATGAATCTGAGTGCTCCTGTATTGTGTGCATATATATTTAGGATAATTAGGTCTTCTTGTTGAATTGAACCATTTACTATTACCTAATGCTTTTCTTTGTCTTTTTTTTAAATCTTTGTTGGTTTAAAGTATGTATTGTCAGATACTAAGAATGCAAGATCTTCTCTTTCTGGTTTTCAATTTGTTTGGCAAATTTCCCTCCATCGCTTTATTTTGAGCCTACATGTGTCTCTGCATGTGAGATGGGTCTCTTGAAGACAGCATACACATGGGTCTTTGTTCTTTATCCAGCTTGCCAGTCTGTGTCTTTTAATTGAGGCATTTAGCCCATTTACATTTAAGAGTAGTATTGTTATGTGTGGATTTGATCCTGCAATCATGATGCTAGCTCATTATTTTTCAGACTTGTTTATATGTTTGCTTCATAATGTCACTGGCCTGTATACTTCAGTGTTTTTTTGTAGTGGCTGGTAATGGTCTTTCCTTTCCATTTTTAGTGCTTCCTTCAGGATCTCTTGTAAAGCAGATCTGGTGGTAATGAATTCTCTCAGCATTTGCTTGTATGAAAAGGATCTTATTTCTTCTTCATGTATGAAACTTAGTTTGGCCAGATATGAAATTTTGGGTTGAAAATTATTTTTTATGAATGTTGAATATAGGCTCCCAATCTCTTCTGGATTGTAGGATTTCTGTTGAGAGTTCCACTGTTAGTCTGATGGGCTTCCACTTTGTAGGCGACCTGGCCTTTTTCTCTGGCTGCCCTTACCATTTTTTTCTTTCATTTGACCTTGGAGAGTCTGATGATTATGTGTCTTGGGGATGATCTTCTTATGGAGTATCTTACTGGGGGCCTCCGTATTTCCTGAAATTGAATGTTGGCTTGTATTGCTAGGTTGGTGAAGTTCTCCGGGATGATATCCTGAAGTATGTTTTCCAAGTTGGCTCCATTCTTGTCTCGTTCAGGTACCCCAATCAGTCATAGATTCAGTCTGTTTACATAATCCCATATTTCTCAGATGTTTTGTTCATTTCTTTTCACTGTTTTCTGTTTTTGTTGGCATGTCTTATTTCAGAAAGACAATCTTCAAGCTCTGAGATTCTTGCCTCCATTTGGTCTATTCTGCTATTAAAGCTTGTGATTGCATTGTGAAGTTCTTGTAGTATGTTTTTCAGCTCTATCAGGTCGGTTATGTTACTCTCTATACTGGCTATTTTGGATATCAGCTCCTGCATTGTTTTATCATGATTCTTAGCTTCTTTCCATTGGGTTACAACATGCTCCGTTAGCTCAGTGAACTTCATTTTTATCCACATTCTGAAGACTACTTCCATCATTTCAGTGATCTCAGCCTCAGCCCAGATCTGAACCATTGCTGGGCAGGTGTTGCAATTATTTGGAGGAAAGGGAGCATTCCAGTTTCTTTGTTTTTTCTTTTCTTTTCTTTCTTTTTTTTTTTGTGCTAATTCTTTCTCATCTTTGTGGGCTTATCTGCCTCTGATCTTTGAGTTTGCTGACCTTTGGATTTTTTTGTGTGTTTTGTTGTTGCTGTTGTGTTTTATTTGTTTTTCTTTGAACAGTCTGGGCACTCTTCTGTAGGGCTGCTGTGGTTTGCTGTAGGTCTGCCCCAGACCCTAGTCACATTGGTTTTTCCAGTACCTGGAGGTATCATCAGTGAAGGTTGTGAAACAGCAAATATGGCCACCTGCCCATTCCTCTGAGAGCTCTGTCCCAGGGGTTACTGACCTGTTGCTGGCCTGAACGTGCCTGTAGGAGGTGGATGGAGTTTCCAGTTGTAAGATCTCACCCAGTCAAGAGGAATGGAATCAGGGACCTTCTTAAAGATGCAGTCTGGCTGCATTTTGGTAGAGCAGCTGTGCTGTGTTGGGAATCCCTTCAGCCCCCAGCTGATTTGGGCTCTTCAAGGCCCACAGCCTGAACCTGCTAAGGTGCCCAAACAGTAAATGTCTGCCCCACCTACTGGGCACTCTGTCCCAGGAAGAAATTAGAACTCTGTTGGCCATAGAACATGGGTGGGGCTGGCTGGAGGCCCTGGCTGGGAGGACCCACCCAGTGAGGAGAATGGATCCGGGTCTGTTTAAAGAAGCAGTCTGGTCATGCCTCAACAAAACAGCTGTGCTGGGGAACTGCGCTGTGGAACTGCCTCTGCTCTGTTCAGTTTGGACTTTCCAATGCCTGCGGGCTGGAAGGGCTGAGTCATCCAAACAACCAAGGTGATGACCCACCCCTCCTATGGGGCACTCTGTCCCAGGGAGACATCAGAGTTCTGTCCATAGAATACAGCTGGGTGGGGGTGGCTGGAGGCCCTAGCTGCGAGGTCTTGCCCAGTGAAGAGGAATGGATCAGGGTTATGGCTATTGTTTTGGCTGGCTTCATAGTATTTCATTGAGTTATCCTATTTGCCATTTCTTATTACTGAACATATTTTTCACCCTCTTAATATCCTCTTACTCCTAACACCCTCTTACTCCTACTCCTGTACACAGATTTTGGGTTACTATCAATAACACCATAAATGTTTTCTCCCTGTCTCATCCCTTATATCTCCATCAAAAGCAAATGCTGTCCTGAATGTTTATAATTATTATTCACTTATAAAGCTTAAAATTTTGTATCACATATTATGTCTAAGGCATATGGTGTTTGATTATACTTGCTTTAAAATTTCATTAGAAAATATGCCATATGCTTTTATTTGGTATTTACTTTTTAATTCAACATAATGTTATTAAGATTCATTCATGCTGTTGTATATGGTTGTCATTCACTTATTTTTCATTGCTCTCTAATATTATATTTTATTAGTATACTACAATTTATTTATCTGTCCTCCTGACTATGGCCATTTAGATTACTTAAAGTTTTTGCTATATGAACAGTGTTTCCTCCAAACATTTGTGTGCATATCTCATGCATACATGTACTAATTCTGGAGGGATGTTTATATCTAGGAATAGAATTGTTGGATTGTAGGTATGCACATGTTCAGCTTTAAAATGCAATGCCAAAGGACGGTGGAAAGTGATGGTACTATCAGTAACATATAAGAAATTATGACAATAGGATGTTGGATAAATCCTATTTAATAGTTGGCAATATCAGATTTCTTAATTTTTGTAAATTGATTACATGTAAAATGATTTTCTAATTCTAGTCTTCATTTATATTTCCTGATTGTCAGAGAGACAGAGATTTTCTTTTTTTTTTTCCTTTCTTTCTTTCTTTCTTTTTTTTTTGAGACGGAGTCTCACTCTGTCACACAGGCTGTAGTGCAGTGGCATGATCTCTGCTCACTGCAAGCTCCACCTCCTGGGTTCGTGGCATTCTCCTGCCTCAGTATCCCGAGTAGCTGGGACTACAGGCACCTGCCACTATGCCCAGCTAATTTTTTGTATTTTTAGTAGAGACGGGGTTTCACCATGTTAGCCGGGATGGTCTTGATCTCCTGACTTTGTGATCCACCCACCTTGACCTCCCAAAGTGCTGGGATTACAGGCGTGAGCCACCAGTCCTGACCAAGACTGAGCATTTCTTTAGATGTTTCTATCTACGTATGTTTCATGTTTTGTGGTGTGACTTTTGTTCATTTTGTCATATTTGTTATTAATTTGTAGGCATTCTTTGTAATTTCTTGATATAAAATTTTGATCCTTAGTCAATTATATATTCCTGATTCATTATCAATTATATGCATGGCAAATATCTTCCCCAGATTACAGCTTGCTTTTTGTTTTACTTTTTTAAAGATGTCTTTTGATTAACCCAAGTTTCTTAATTTTACTCTAATTTTTATGTATTTTTTATGGTTATGTCTCTTTGTTAAGCCCTTCCCTACTCCAAAGCAGGAAGAAATTCACATTTATTTTATCACATGTTTTAATGTTTTGCTTTTGACATAAAGATCTTAAACTATATAGAGTTATTTTTGTGTAATGTGCATGGCAGGGGTACATATTATTTTTTTTTTTCTTATCAGTAATCACTATTACTAGGTCCTTTTGCTGAACAGTCTCCTCTTTTCACAGTAATCTGCCATACCATCTTTGATAGACACTTAAGTTTAATTTATTTTTAGATCTCTTTCTATGGTCCCCCTTCTGAATACTGTCTTTTCAATTCTTGTATTTGGGTACTGGGTTCACAGGTGTCTATTACATTATTAACATATTTATTAAAAGAAAAATGTTAAATTACAGAGGGTCATGCATCGACCAATGACGAATGTGTCTCATGAATTAAATATTATGATTAATCCAAATCTGTGAGCCTGAGGGCCATTAAAAAGATAAAATAAATAAATAATGCTACAAAGAACAGTCTTATTCATGTTCTTTTTCTCCCTTTCTTGCCTAAGGACAAGTTCCCAGGAATGAGGGAGCAAGCGTATACAAAATACTTTTAAAGGTTTTAACTGTGAAACTTAAATGCTTTCCAAAGGGGCATACACATTACCCTTTGTGGCAAAGGGTCTAGCATTTAAATTCAGAGTTCTGGCCCTGGGGCATCCATTGTCCTGTCTTCTTTTGCTCCAGTCTCCTTCCTTACCCCTTCCCCACCACACTGATCCTTGTCTAATCCCCCTAAGAGGCAATATATTTCTTCTTTGGACCCTGTCTGTACCTGCTAAAGCAGCACCCACAGACTCTACTGCTAGTTGGCCAGATTAAAAGTAACAATGAAACAATTTCTGGCTTCACGTTGGTCTCCGTCTTTTCATTTTTATTACTGATGCGCATTTTCTAGCTAGTTTGCTCTTTCCCCAGATATACTCACAGCTTGCTCTTAGGGTTGACTGGTTATAGCATT
This sequence comes from Theropithecus gelada, assembly GCF_003255815.1. NCBI lineage: Eukaryota > Metazoa > Chordata > Mammalia > Primates > Cercopithecidae > Theropithecus > Theropithecus gelada. The sequence goes on along the minus strand of NC_037669.1, from coordinate 31,628,737 downwards.
GCTCAGATGTCACCTTCCTCAGCAAGACCTTTCGAGATCACTCATTTAAAATGGCAACCCCTCACTCTCGATTCCCACTGTTTCCCTCCTGTGCTTTTTTTTCCCATATAACTTATCACCACTTGTCTGTTTCCCCTTCATCAGAATTTGGAGCTTAGATCTCTTTTGTCCATGGGTGTATTCTCAGCATCTACAATACTTTAAACATGACAGATGCTTTGTGAACATTTGCAAATATTATTACAAACAAAGCACATAGATGTTGTTCAATATGTGTGTCGGATGAATGACTGAAGTCCAGAGGACTCAAGGAACCCACGATTATACTTAACATTTTTTGGCATCTGTCCCACTGGAGGTCCAGGGGTAGTTGAAGTCTCGGGTAGTCACACTGGAACTGCTGGCTGAAAGACAAAATTATTTTCAGAATCCAGCTTTTTTAGAAAGCTGTAATTTAACTTTGCTTTGATGCACAAAATTTTTAATCTATGTGACTTTGGGGAAATCTGAAATTGAAAATGTGCTTCCCTATGCAGGAATACTAGCTGGCATATTAAGCAAAAGCTCTGTAGGTTAATGCCAGCTTGCCACTGATTTGTATTCTTTTTCTGTTCTTGTCACAAACTCAGATCACTGAGAGTATTGTGAAGACTAGTTTAATATTACCTTAAAATCCCTTGACAAATAAAAGGTACAATATAATAACAAATCATCACCCCTTATTTTTTAAGATTATAGAAATTGTCATATCAATATGTAGTCACCATAGAGTAACTCAAAACCAAGATATTAACAAACATCAAATGAAAAATACAGCTGTTTACTGAAACGTCAACATTATAGAAGCAGTAGTAAAACTTGTGAGTATGTTGTCTCTTTCCACTCATGGAGGAAAACCTTGCTGAACTCACGTTGAGGAGTAGTGTTTGGCCTCAAGGCACTCACATCTGCAAGGGTCACTGAAGACGTAGCTGGATATCCTATTTTGAAAATAAAATTCCCAAATTATTATATGTATTTACGTTCATATGTTTAACTATGCCACTACATTTAAAAAGAGCCTGGAATATTAGAGTTGGAAAGAATCTTAGCGAATAGCCTCATTTTATAAATGATGAAACTGAATCCAAAAGGAATAATATCCAATATCATTTCTTTGCTATTAACCCAGTTCTCCTAATTCTAAATGTATTATATTCATACTTTCAAAATATATTATATCAGTGTCTACCGTATGCCACTCTATTCCGCATGCTGGGGATATAGCAATAAACAATGAAGACAGGGTCCCTGCTCTCATGAAACTTACCTTATAGTGAATTTTCACAAATACAATTGTGAAAATATATCTTCACATACTAAATATGGTTTCATATTTACTTCAGTTGTTAGTTTGCAAAGTCATTTCTCCATCTTTATACTCCATAATTGTACATTCTCTTCCTTCCTCCTCACTCCTCCAAAATGAAAGACTGATTCATATTCATTTGAAAATACCTCTATATTTTAGAGCTATTATATATAGCAAGGTAGATTAAAGAAGAAGAAAAATATCCAGCCACAGTCCGTTGAAATCATGTTTATATCTCTTGGAAAGAAAAATTTTGAGTACATTTTGTGTGTATTTCTCCTTTGTTCCAAAATGTATTTAAGGTGGTTTATATCAATGTGCAATACAAGAAGATAAAAGCAGAAAGGCAAAATAGGAACAAGGAAAATATAGTAGAAAAATTATGTTGAGTCCTGTTGAAACCTAAACAGGGATAGTGGACAAAGTGCATTTCCTGATGTCCTATGCTGTTAGTAGATGTGGGCCCCACATTTGGTCTGACATTTCTGGTAGCAAATGCTAAGAAATAAACAGTAGAGGTTACATGATTGATGAATATAATAAGTTAGAAACAGTATTATTATGAATAGCGAGAGAAAAAGTTATTCTTTTTGTTGTGATTAAAAAGAAACTTTTCCCCAGATCGTCATAAAAAGAATGCTGTATAATGTGTAAAGTATCCTATAAAATATCCTTACAGTATCTTAGCCAGTATGTTCACTCATCCTCAAACTTTAGTTAGTAGTGAAGGGCAGCCAGCTTTCCTGGTACCTCAATTATGTGAAAGAGAATGTCTTAAATAGAGAACATGGGCAATCAAATCAAATGAATAAGTTGGCATTGTGGTTTTTGCATTTATAAGTAGTTCACATTCAGAGGTCAGCAATGATAACCTTTTTTTTTTTTTTTTTTTGCAAAGCAGCGTATCAATGAACTATAAAAAGATACTTACCCACCGTGCCTCCATGATTAAAAGAGTCATACATACAAAATACTTAGAAGAGTGCCTGGCATTCAGTAAATGCTAAAAAGTATGTCTTAGAAACTGTAAAACAGGTCACTTGCAGTTTATCAGATGTTAATACCAGCATATTCTAACTATAGGCCACTTGAATCTCCTGAGGAGTTCCACAATTGTCCCATTTTCCTTGGTCTTTTTGGAAGAAAGTTGATCTAAGGCAACTCATTCCTTCTTCTTCAGCCTGGCTCAAGTCAAGAACTACATTCCAAAGTGTTGTACTAGAAAAGAGCTAATAGAAATAAAGAGTGTGATAGTAGGCTGGGGCATTAGCTTTGTGGTAGGGTAGTAACTTCTCACTGGCAGAATCACCTACAATTCTTTTCCTCTGCTATCCCACTGAGCCATCGGTACCAGATTCTTGTGCGGTAATTTTAACTTCTAGCTCACTGCCTCCCACCATTCATCAAAGGCTGTATTAATAGAAAAAAATGCACAAGATTGACTACGTAAAGCATATATGATGCTTTTGTAGATTGCTTTGAACTGAGTATTGAAACCACATTCCTAGTCACTGTGGAATTCCTCTTATATAATACTGAGGATTTTCCCATTGGCTGACACTAGATGACAGTCTAATACGATGCGGGGAAGGGTGGGGTCGCCATTGTTCACTTAGAGTGAGAAAGTTCCTGGGACTGTGCTCCACCACGCCCTCTAGAGGAGAGTCTCCAGGCTGTCTCTGCATTAAGAGCAGCTGTGCTTCTGGACAACTGCCTTGTTATACCATTTTACAAATCTATGGATCACCAAGTGATTTATAATTTTATTTCTCTCATTGAGAAGACTTTGCTTTTTTCTCTCTGCAGCAATTCCTTCAGTTACCTCTTTTCAAAATTGTATTGTTACGTATTTTTAAAGTTACTTCATATTCCTTTTGGGACAAGACAAGGTAAAAATATAGAGAAGAAAATAAATAAATTAGGTGTAAGTAATTTGAACACTGTGAGATACTGAGAGATATGACAGGCTCTTCCTAATGAATAAAGGTGGTTCTTTCCTCCTTCCTCCCCTCCCTTCTCTCTCTCATGCTGAAATTAACCTCCAAAAGTATTTGCTGAGAGGCTTGGTAAGTAAATTCAAAGGAATTGTTTTTAACAGTGGTGCTATGATAACAATAGTCATAATGAAGATGATGAAAAAGATCTAGGAAATAAACATCAAAGAACTTAATATTTATTTGTAAACTACATGACCACTACCTAGAAATCTCAGTCTAAGAAGCAACTGCCAGCTGCCTTTAAAAATATATCTTACCTGCAAGCAACAGACATTTTCCTATGCCAGCCTGGTTGCCCGCACTGGGTGCTGGCACTGACCAGGACATGTGATTTAATTCTGGCAGGAATCTCAGGAATCCTGATGAAGTACAACTTGATTGGGAATTTCATTTATATGAAAATGACTGGTTAAATGTTCTCTTCTGGAGATCAGAAAATAATGTGACATAAATCATTTCTCAAGGTTTACTGCAGGAGAAGGAGAACTCATTCATTTGATTCTACCTATTATGTTATTTAGGTACCTTGTTGAGGGAGAAACGTGCTGAGGAATGCATGCTGCCTTAATCCTTGTGTGACTATGTCTCTGCCCCAACTTAGACATCTATGCTGCTTTACCCTTCTCACACACAAGACTGTGGAGTACACTGAGGGCTGAATACATGCCAAGGGTGGGGAACAAAAGGATCAATGATACCTAGTCTCTTAGTCTCTTTCCCCAGGGAGCACAAAGTTATTTCGCTCGTATTGGTCTCCAGCTGAATATTCTTTAGACTTCCACTTGAGGGTCCGAACCAACTTGCACAGGTTATTGAGAGAATGATTCCTTTACTATGAGACCTCACTCATTATGTAGAATTCAGAGTTAAAGTTATTTAGAGAACTATGTAGTTCCTAGATAAATTAAATCTACCCCTCTCTCTTCCACTTTACACTATGGTTCAAGGTTAAGGCCCCTTCATACTCCATGACCTGATCTCTAACAATCTTCACATAGTCCTCTCTTGCTACTCCCTGCATACATTCTTTCATTTGTTCAACAAATATCTGGAAGTCTCTATATTTCAGGCATTGTGCTTGGTACTGGGAATACTGCTTTCCTGGAGTTTAAGTTCACGGAGGAGATGGACATCAAGCAGAGGATCACGTAAGCCAATTCAAACACTAGAACATATTAAAGGGGGGATGGCCCACCCAGAGTCCCAGGAAAGCTTTCCCAAGGAATGTAGTGGGAGATTGTGGCCAGTGGAGGGAGGGTGGGAGCTTTCAGGCAGAGGGCATAGCCAGTGCAAAGGCCTAGTGTGTGGTCTCACATATCATGGATTAGTAATAGCCATTTCTGGCACCTGTCCATTCCAGGACTGGGCTTTTACAAACCCTCAGGGTGTTTTTTCCATGTGCTGAGTTGAACTGGATGTGAGAGCTAGGTGGGGTGTTACCTGCCAAAGTGCATATCCAAGACATAAGCAGCAGCAGGAGAACAGTGATCAAACTGTGGCACAGGGTGCAGCAACACTGCTTATTTTTTAGGAGTTTTGTTTTGTTTTAAAAAGTCCCTTCTTAAAACCTGACCTGGAGATTCTGTAACTATATAAGAACATGTCTGACTGTCTCTTGATATCATGTAGAGAATTTAAAATATTTTATTTGCATTCCTCATAGCCATGTTTTTGAAAGATTCATATTGATCATGTATTTCCAGATGTGAGAAAGCTTGCTTTGTACCTTTCATTTTAAGGCTAAGTTTGTATTTCACAACATAGCAAAATCTCTTCGATATTCAATAGTGTGTTCTAAATCATGAGATACTATATAGGCAAGTAAGATGCCAAACTCTGTGATAGGGAGTTGATGGCTTTGTTTGCTGATCGTTTATTCCTTCTTCAATGTGAATGTTTAGTATTATTAAATCTTGCAAGTATCCAGAGTTATACTATAATGACCCATGTCTCCAGGAAATAAGATGAAATTTAGAGGTAAACACTACTTCACACAAAATGTTTTGTTTATACTAGTTCAGAAATGGCCATGAGGTTGCACGAGGAGGTTTGAAGCCTTCCTGGCCCATTTCTATTTTAACTCTTTAAAAATTTTCTCACTAAAATAAAATAACGCCCCCCTTTTACGCTATCACTGGAAATTCAATTAAGTTAGAAGACAGCTCCAGTCAGTGCTGAATTGAGTGGGCAGACAGAAACATGTTCTAAAAGAGCTAATTTTGGTCATCTCCATATGACATCGTTAAGCAAAACTGAATCTCTTAATCTATACTCTTGCCAGTCTTCCTGGTGACCTAATTGCTAGAGAAAGGAAAGGTAGAGGAAGGCTAGAAGATCTATGTTTGGCTAACTTTTGGGAAATGCTGAAATATTTTCCAAACAACATAGATTTTAAAGATAATTTAATATGGACCTACTATATGACAAATAAAAGAAGCAAGTGAGCAGTTGCAAAGTAGCATAAGGGGAGCATAAAGGATATACTGGTAACTTAAAAAAAGAGAGAAATAATTTTGGTCATTGGTTCCTTCTTCAAGGAATTAAAAATTACAAATAAAGGTCTTGATTTATTTTGAGATGGTTTTTGCTTACTAGACTCATGACATTTCTTCTCAGACTGGACAGTATGAGTCGTACCTTCATTTTTGTTTTTTATACACTTTCACATTTGATTCTCATAATAATCATATGAACCAGATAATGTTACTCTCATTTATTTAAGACAAGGAAACTACTACAGAGATGAAATTGTCACAGGATCCTTGGGGTGTCGCTTTGCCAGCCAGAAATTCTGTGGCCAGTGGTGCCTTCTGCCTGGGTATTGCTCACACTTCTGGGCTTGTTCCACCCACTTGGTTCGGCAGGCTGTGCTTGGTCTGTGCTACCAGCCTGGATCCCACACCTGCCAAGGGTGAGCCAGGTGCAGAGCAGTAAGGGGTGTGTGAACGAGTCAGCGTGAGGTCTGGCCACTGCACACAGCCAGGCACACTGGCTGCTGAGGCAGAGTGGTAAGCTCCAGGCTCCAGCATGGGTGCTGACTCTGTGTGAGGCTGCTGCTGGACCAGATGTATTGCAAGCGGTTTCTGCTGCGGTCACTGGTGTCTGGGCAAGGGGAACACTGTGGCACCTGAAAGCTTAGAGATGCCAGGAACTGTAGAGCTCCAAAGAGGGTGTTACAGATCTGGCTCAGGGGGCCTTAGGTCTGGGCTCCCCAAAGGGCCACAGCTCTTCTCTCTTTCTCATTGCTTGCAATGTGGTGAGCAGGTGGGAGGTGTGTTTCAGCCCGGTTTATGTTACAACTATTTCAGTCCCGTCGTTCAGTAGGTCCCAAGTTCTTGTCTCGCCTCCAAGAAGAATGAGGTATGCAGACAACTGGAGGGTGAGCAAGGTGGAGAGGAGCTTCACTGAGCCACAGAACAGCTCTCAGGAGACCTGAAGTGGGTAGTTCCTTTCCACAGGCAGGCTCTCCAAGTGAGTGTCCCGCTCTCAGTGGAGAGGAGACCTGTAGTGGGTAGCTCCTTTCTGCAGGCAAGTGGTCTGGACGAGGAGACCCATAGTAGGTAGCTCCGTCTCACAGCTGGTAGTCTTGACTTCTGTCTGAGTCTGACTGAGTCCCCAGTTTTTCATGGGATTAGAAGGGAGAAAGCGCATGGTGATTGGTCCATGGATGGCCATAGGCGGGCCTGGAAAAAGCACTATCCAGTTGATCCAATGGTCATCAGTGAAGTTATCACTCATATCCATGGACTTCACCTGGAACTGGCAGCCCAGCTCCCAGGCTTCAGGCCATCCCTAGCCTGAAGGTGGGGTTTCACTGGGGACCTACGCCTTTCCATTCAGAAACCTAGTCAGCCTCCCACTGTCATCATGCCTTCCATAGCCCAGGCTGTTTGCACCAAAGGGCACCTGCAGACCTGCATCCAGCTGCCTTAGCCCACCCCCACCTGCTGCCTTCCTCCTGTGCTCCTTGGTGCCCAAAGTCCAGAGGGGGCCAAGGTGGGGGATTGGTGTATGAGTGCTGCCCCAAGCATGCACACACCTGGCCAGGTTGCGACAGTGCCTGGGCTGAACCTCGACCTTGCTCCGAAATTGGAGCAGGTGCTAGGAGTAGCAAGAGTCCAGGGAGTGGAAGAAGGCCCTTCGGAGCCTGCAGAAGTGGGGGTGTTCCCAGCCCCTGAGAGCCCTGGGATGCCAGGGTACGGAACTGCAGCTGGGTGGCTACAGCTGCCCTGAGAGCCCAGGGCTCCTACCCCACCAAGTCAGTAGGGGGCAGGCTCCTTCCTGTTCCCAGCCTCCGGGGGTTCCACAGTCCCAGTCACGCCTCCCTCGCTGCAGCTGGCATCCTCACAGCAGCTGGTCCAGTCGGGCAGCTGCTGCCATCAGAATGACTTGCTCTAGGCTACAGAGCCTGTAGGTGGCAGAGACAGGAACTGAACCCAAGCCTGTCTGACATTAAAGACCATATTTATTCCATTCTGGTGGCCTTATAACTGTAGTTAGCCTTACTGCAGCATGCATCATCAGAACCAGGGCCTAGTCATGGAAGAGCTCACTCATGATGTCTAGCATACAACCGCCCAGAATAGCAGGCCTTTGGTAGCTTCTCTTCCTGTCCCACCATCACCTTTCAGCTTCCTGTCATAAGACTATGCAGACGTCAGCCCTAGTCAGATGGCTTTTTTTAAGGGAGATATCCTCTGCATTCCTTAAAGCCTTCCTTTGTTAATCTCTTCTTTTTTTTGTACTTAAAAAAATTCTCCATTTAAAAAACATTTACCGAATTATCAACACATTGATAACCATGTGTTATCATTGCTCTAGGTGGTACAGCTATGTCAGTAGACAAATAAGATAAAAAACACTGCCCTCATCAGATTTACGTTTTTGTGTGTGGAGAGGAGCCAAACAGGTAACTTACAGACGGTGTTAAAATGTGCTATGGAGAAAATACAGCCAAAAAAGGAGAACAAGAAGTGGGGTGGGAGGCAGCTGCAATTTAAAATAGGATGGTCATGGAGTACCTCATCGATAAGGTGACATTTGAACAAAAATTTCGAGAAGATGAGGGTGTGATCCATATAGATATTTGGGGGAAGAAGTTTTCAGGCATAGGAAATAAGGTCAAAAGGCCCTGAGATGAGAGAAACCCTGTCATGCTAAAGAAAAAGCTAGGAGGCCAGCTTGACTGAGCAAAGCAAGAGAAGGGAGAGTGCAGTCATGGGGGATATAACAAGTAGGGTATAATGTGGCTTTTTATGCTAACTGTAGATTTCTACTCCTCTTTACTGCCCGCTTCCCTCCTCCCCTCACTAGACCTTGGTCCTTGTGAGCCTGGTTTTGTTTACATCAGTATCTGTCTCAAGTGGATGCACATAATTCTAAACCTAGATTATTTGCTTTTATTCTAAACCTATATTATTTTTATTAAAACACACACACACACACACACACACACACACACACACATACATACCCCTTAGACAAAGACAGACTGGTTAATCAGCCATTCTATTTCCTACTTTGGGTTCTTACTGTATTTCCGAATGGATTTAGAGGGTCTAATAATAGAATACAACATGTTAACACTTACTGTGAACCAAGTGCTATGTAGGTATTTTGTTTGCTTAGTCTCTTCTGCTGCTTTTAATCACCCTTAGAGGAAGGAACCACCCACACGAAAACTTTCCCTTTTCTCCATTCTCCTGTCTCCCTTCATATTCCTCAAGCATCCTCACCTTTGGTCAATGCTTCTAGAACTCAGTGTTTATTTTCCATCCATCACACTATTGCTAAGAACTACAGCTTTCTGTGGATCCTCTCAGTGCGTTAACCATCACCTCATCATGTTTGCTTCATTTTCACTTTATTTCCTTTAACTCTTCAATGGATCATGCAGAATAAAATTTTAAAATGGAATCCTTGTACCTTCATTTCAGATGAGGTTCCAAAGGTTAAGAACCATAGCACAGGGCACAAGCCACCTCACATTGAAAGCAGGGTTCTAGCCCACCTATGCAGGACATGTGAGGCAGTGTGGAGTGGGACCTGTCAGTGCTGGTCTATCATCAACCTCAAAGCTGTGTGATGGAGTGGGAGCAGTGTGGCTAAGTGTTCCTTTGAAGGGTCCTGTGCATCAGGCCCTCCCTCATGGAGAAGATGAAGAAGAATCCGCTCCTTCACTTTAGACCAAGTAAAGTGTGGATCTGGGAGAACTACTCAGATCTCTTGACCTGTGTGTCCTGCAATTTAGGACAAAGGGGCATGGTGCCTTACTCAGGCTGGAGAGGCTACATGAGGAGTCCATGGTTGGTTAGCAGCTCTGAATGGGCACGGAGAAGAGAGACAGGGCCACACTGGTGAAGAGGAGCACTTTCTCCATAGAGTAGGCAAAGGTGCATATTTTTCCAGATATAATAGGGTGCCATGAAAATAATCTCACTCAGGAAGAACACCTAGAGGAGCAAAGAAGCCCCCAAGAGGAGCTGACCTTCAGAAGTTTAGAGGCTGCAGGGAGAAGCAAGTAGAAGACCAGAAGAGAGGCATGGCCTGCACCAAGGGAAGCAGTCATAGGACAGTCAGGGATTTCTGAAAAACCTGCCAGAGTGCCCCATGAAGTCAATATGGCAATTTTTATTCTCCTCATCCAGAGGACACCTAAGTCAGATTACAGCCAGCCTATTAAGCAAGGTCCTTCCTTACCTACCTCTCCCTTCTTCTTCTTATGCCCATGCCCCATAAAGAGGGGCCCAAGCCAGCAGCTAGGAGTGGAGGAGAGGATGGAGCCAGGCTAGGGAATCAGAGACATTCCCTGTCTCTTCCATACCCCCACTTCACATATCCCGGTCTTTCCAAGTTGAGTTAGACCCACACTTGGGGGAAGGGAGAGGAAAGAAGTTCTGGACTAAATTCACTTTTTTGCGTTTTGAGATTACGTTTGACAAGAGTTTTTAATTACTGACACAGTCTGTTCTTGAGGCTGAAAGGGACCAGATGACATTTATTGTATGAAAATTACCAAAAAAAGCGAAGTAATCTGTTGGAAATTTCTTTTAGAGGCCAAGAAAAAATTATTCAATAGATCTCATTTGAACAGAGAAGAATGGAAAAAGTAAAAATTATTTTTTGCTAACCTACCCAGTTTAGCTTATTTAATCAACAAAGTACAAAGGTAAAAGTTATTTGTAAGTTTCAAGCTGCTGGTTAACTTATCTGGTTAGTCAGACGCTGTCATCTAAGATTTTACCTTACTCCAATGTAAAACTGAACCTAAAAATTTAACTTATTTTCTAAAATAGAAATATTTCCATTTGGCCTTTCATTCTATCACTACGGCACCTATTGGCATAGCACAGACTTAGACTTATCCATCTAGTTTCTGGACAAATGTGTAATTGCTCTCCATCAATTTACCTGCAGCACAAAGAACCTTTAAACACAGTGGTGACATTAACTGGATAATACAGGCCTTCAACCACATCTAAACACATATGAATCAGCCTCATCAATCTGCGTGGTCAGGATAACGTGGGCACTGACCTTCAGCCCAGCATAAAGGAGACATGTGGTGTGAAACCTAAACCTAAACCCTGCATAAAATTGGTTTCATGTGGGAGGCAGATTGTTCAGGACATGTGCTGACTAAATGGGGAATAATAATGTGTATTGCTGGATTACTGGTCCAGAAAGGGTTTCAGGACTCCCTTGGGGAAGATGACAGTAAACAGGACAGAACTCATCACGCATCATGTGGTGAACTTGTAGATACTCAATAATTATGAAATAAACTGAAAAATAGGTCATCCGCTAGCTTTTACCCTGAGGAACCTCACCCCAAAGGGGAATAACTGAATAGACAAATATGCAATGTAAACTAGTCATCAAGAAGGCTGAGCTTGACTTACAGGTGACAGATAAAGAAAAAAGAGAAATCCTTTCAACAGTCTGTTTTGTGTGCCCCAGGTGGAAGGTGGTAAAAAAGATACGATAAACAGAATTTCCTAGGATTCAAGGAAAAGCATTGGAGTTTTGTATGGATTCTGTAGATTCATACCTACAGTGAGAATTACATGATAAAAAGTGTTGATGGTGGTGGGGGGGCGGCTGGGCTACAAATGCAGGAAGGGTTTCTTTAATTTATTTCCAACTGAGGAAATGCTAGCTTCACTCTCAGATGCTGCATGTCTCAGGAAAACACTGGTCTAAAAAAGGGAGAGATTAATGTAAGCATAGCTGTCATGTTTGACCTTTTCCTGAGACCTATAACAGCTTCACACTAAAAGGGATTTATTCAGTGTCTAAAGACATTTATTCAGCACCAACCGTGTACTCTCTGACAGTAGGACTCAAGGTCTGAAGTCTGTCTGGGCTCAATACTGGCTCATCTACTTTCTGCTGGACTTTGGGTGAGTTACTTAACCTCTTTGTGCCTCAGTATCTTCATCTGTAAAGTGGGATAATAATAGCACCTAAGTAATTGTGTTGTTGGGAGGATTCAATGAGAAAATACCTTTACTAGTTTAGAACAGTCCATGCACATTGGAGGCAACCAACAAATATTAATATTTTTGCTTAGTGTTATTATACAATCATGTCAGTTGGTAAACATTTTTATGTAATTGCTAGGAAAAAAATGGAAAGGTCCTTGTATGATTGTTCTCTGAAAACCTTTTATTTAGCCCCTGCATTTATGCAAACAATCCTGGTAGGCCTCCTGTTGCAGCACTCTCCATTTCTACCAATGCCCATTCTAGTTCAGACCATATCACTTTTTTAACCACCTTTGTGATCACGGAAAATAAACTGAAACCACTTTAAATCTGTATCATTTAGTCTTCTTGCTCCCTGCTCTTGCAACTATCACCTAACATATACATAGCTTCTGTTTTCCTGACATTTTCCCACATACTAAAAAAGCCATACTGGCTATTTGTTGTTCAGATCACAGCCCCAATTCATAGCCCATTAGTTGACATTTAAACACAGTAGTGACATTAACTAGACAACACAGGCCTTCAGCTACATCTAAACACATTTGAGTCAGCCTCATCAATCTGCGTGGTTAGGATAACGTGGGCACTGACCTTCAGCCCAGCATAAAGGAGACATGTTGGGCTGTGGGCTATGAACTGGGGCTAAATGAGTTGAAGTTCATCTTTACCTTGTTCCACCCCACCTAATCAACCCTTACCCTTCTCCCAACAAGCAATGTCAGAACTCCTGCTTGTCTTCTCATGTCCTGCGCTCATTTTGTTTTATGCCTTTGCTTATGATGAGAATGTGAAGATCCATTTCTCATCTTTCTTCCACCTGAGTCAGTATTTTCTTCCAGACCCTGTGTGAAGACTTCCCTGATTCCCCTTCCTTTCCCCCAGCACTCACTGACTTTTCTTACTTTTCAGCAGCAGATACATATTGATAACGGCAGAAACTATTGAACAGCAATTGAGGTGCCCTGTTGGCACCTGAACACAGGCATGACATGACTAGCAAAGGGGTCAGAAGTTGCTGTCACAAACAAATCACTGGAGCCTTCTCACTGCCTTGCAGACTCTCTCTGGCATTCCCCTGTTAACATTAGAATCCAATACCCCTATCAACTGCTGAACTTCTGATCTACTTTCTTCTAATCTCATCTAATGACATGTCTTCTGGGTTGATCCCCCACCATTTCTGACATTCTTACTCATAAATCAGTAGTTTTGTTGCATCCCCTGGGCAGTTGCTTCCTTTGGTCTGTGCCCCTCAGTGCCTGATCATCCACTTGGCAAGGATAAGTTCTGTCTACCTGGGGTGCTGGCTGAGGATTAGAGGCAGACTGGACCTAGCGTTTTACTCTAAGTATCCAGGAGTAGAAAGACCCAGATAGTGAGGACCAGCTAAGTCATTAGAAAGGGCTTAATATTAAAATCAACATCATCAGGTCTAAGGGTCATGTGCAGACATAACAATAGGAGGCAGAGCGAAAGGGACTGGTGGGCAGTAAAATAGGAGGCAAGGCAAATGGGTCACACAGGATTATAAGCTCTGTAAGCAACAGGAGCCCTGTCTGTCTTGTTCATCACTGTATCCGAGCACCTCAAAAGTCCCTGACACATTGTAGGCACTCCATACTTATGAGTTTCATGAATAAGTGTCTTGGATGATTGCCACACCGGGTTGGCAACTCTTAGGCTACGCAACTCTTAGCCGAGTCACAGCCAGTGAATTGAAAGGCACAGGGCTCTCTCCTCAAGGCTATGGAAGCTCCTGAATTGTGTCTGCACAGCCCCACCCTGGATTCATCAAGTGTCTCTGATTGTTCCACATGGACTTGTCTCATCTCGCCACTTAGCTTGTCAGCCTGTCTTCCTTGAACTGCACTGAGAATGCGGTTGGGACTCAGCAAACACTAATTGGTTCAGGTTGAACTGAGCTGGGCTTCCCTGGATAACTCTTGCAGTTTGTTATGAGTTATTAAGTTCTCCTCCCCTCGTTAAAGAATATTGCTTTCATAACCTTCAACATTTGTTTAAAAAATATCCTTTCATCGAGGAAAAAATAAGAATTGGATGCTTGCAGCCAGACGTGTAGCTTCGTAATGATGACTGGATTATAAAGCTCATTACATCTTAGAATTTGGAATGAAACCACAGCCTTTGAAGTTGGTTTCCATGACATGCTTCATCTCGCTTCCTTTCTTCAAAGAACATGCAAAGGTGAATCCTACCAGCTTCTGAGGCAGGAAGTCATCACGTGATTTCGCAATTACCCTCCAGTTTGTCAAGACAAAATTTGGATTTTTCAATAGTAATTCAGTGATTATTCCAAAAAGATAAGTTTATTTAGACATAATCTGCCACTGGTTTAACATGAGTTTTATTGACATAAAAAATCAAACAAAATTATTCCACACATAAACTATTGTTGCCATCTTGACAGAAATCCAGATTTGATTTTGAAAAGTAAGAGATACCTACTGTAATTACACCTAAGCCTTGATCTGAAACAAGGCTTCTTGGCCTTGGCACTATTGACATTTTGAACCAAATGATTATTTGTTGTGAGGGCTGTTCTGGCTTGTGTTGCACAATGTTTAGCAGCATCCCAGGCCTCTATGCACTAGATGCCAGTAGCACCCTCCCACCCTCTTTGTGACAAACAAAAATGTCTCCAAGCACTGCCAAAGGTCCTCTGGAGTGGCAAAATTACTCTGGTTGACAACCACTTATCTAACACAATCCTCAGGTCCAGTGTGGTAGACCCTCATTTTACGGAGGTCTTTTGATTCTGCACAGACTTCCCAACTATATCGTCTTAGTGTGATAGTAGATCAGGTAGCATTTTCCCCCCTGCTTTTAAACAAATATGGTACTTGACTGTGCTTTCTTTCCTTCATTAATACTAAACCTATATTAAATTGTAGGCTTCTTAAGTGTAACAACTGCTTTCTTTTGCTTTGAATTTTGTCACAGAAGTATGAACTGTGTTTGTAAGCACTGATATAAGCACTTAGTGTATGTAGACTAACCCCATAAAAATTCAACTAGAAGAAATTCATGACTACTTTTAACTAGCAGAATATAAATGCTATGAGGACATTTTTTTTTTTTCAGTTTTGTTCATTGCTGTATTCACAGCACCTACAAGAGTACCTGATAGGTAGGTGCTCAATAAATATTTGATGAATGAGTTGTATCACTTTCTTTCTAAAATAAAGTGGAATGAGGTCCTTCCCCCGTTTCATAAAGGATAGCATTTGGAGTCCTTAAACTGGGGATCAAAGCTCTGTTTAGTTTGCATTTTCCAGTCTTCATCCCTGCTTTTTTAATACACAATACCACCTCTTTGATCCAAGCTTATCTACTGATGCTTTCTCAAATGCCCATAAACATCTTTGTCACTGCACAACTGCTCACTTTGTTTTCTCTGTTTAGAATGTTCTTTCAAGCTCTCCACTGAGTCAAACATATACAATATATACTTGAAAGGTCGAGTTATTTCATGTCTCCCAGGTAACGTTTTCTGAGCCCATGAACTCATAAAGAACTTTCAAAGCCTAATACTTACGGGTTTGTACCTCCCCCTGGGCATTTTAATTCTGTAAAGTACACCACCTTTCATCTTACTATTTTGAATTATTGTTTTTATGTGTGTATACCTTCTCTTCCAAGTAGATGCAACCTTCCTGAAGGCAGAAATATATTTTTATCTTTTTTCTTTAGCATTAAATAGTCTATTAAATAACATCTACACAGTGAAGGGACCTTATTGTTATTAATTCTTTCATTCATTCAGTTAGTTATTCAACTAATAGTTTTTGACTGCCTACTCTGTGCTAGGAGGCAAAACAAATACGGTTCCTGTTCTCATGATACGTTTGGGCCAACTGGAGAAAAAGTGGTATCTAATGTAGTGAGAACTAAATTTAGTCATAAGACTGTGGTGTGAATGCAAAACACTGTCACTTACTAGGTATGTGATCATTTAAGCTCTCAGCATCTCAATGTCCCCATCTCGCAAGTGGGAACAATAATGCTTGCTCTGTCTACCACGCATAATAAAGAAGCTCAAACCACATTGCCTTTTATGTGCAGACACTTCTAAATGACAGGGTATGGTGGCTTTAATTTGTTCAGAGATTCTTTGATACCTGGAGACTAATTCTAATCCCCTTGAGTATAAGATGGACCTAGTGACTTACTTCTAGTAGATAAAATAAAGCAGAAGTAATGACATGCAATTTTGGAGACAAAGCCATAAAAAGGCAATATGGCTTTTGACTTAGTCACTCTGTTTCTTGAATTACTTGGTCCAGAGGAAGCCAACTGCCATATTGTATGCAGAGCTATAGAGAAGAACATGTGCTGAGGAACTGAGATCATCTATATGCTAGAGCTTAGAAGCAGATTCTTTAGCTCCAGTCAGACCTGCAGATGACTGAAGCCCCAGTCAACAGTGTGACTGCACCTCATGAAAGAACCCAGGTTAGCATCTTCCAGCTAGGCTGCTCCTGAAATTTCTGACCCCCAGAAACCATATGCGACAATATATGTTTTGTAAATTGCCAAAATTTGAGTTATTTTTAATGCAGCAATGGAAAACTAATACACAGGATACTAGAGAGATTTAAGGTTTTATTATTTTTGAATATGCTAATACTTGTTGAATGAAAAGTGCCATAATTAACTGTGGTTTATGATCGGTGGTGAGTTAAAAGTAGAAGAAAAAGAGGCTTCAAAAAAAGAAGAAAAGAAAAATTACAAAACATTAAGAACATGAGAAAATCAGATGGATGTGAAACTTTTGATGGGTGGTTTACAAGCTTCTCTGCCACTTGCTTCATTTTCTGAGAAGTATCAACCTATGACAGTGACTGCAGGCTAGATGCCAAAGGTTACCAGACAAAGGAATTGTTCATTCCCACTGACTGCTTTTGTTTTATTCCATTTTCAGTTCTCATTTTGAGCAAAAATTGATAGTTTTAATTAAATGAGAAATGAATCTTACTTCTACTTTACATAGAATATAAACTTTTTTGTATTAGAGAGTCACCACGGTTCTTTGTTAGACACAAAGGCCACGGACATGGGAATTTATGATGTGTTGCATCAATGACAACTTTTGAGAGTCACTGCCACTCCTTTGCCATAGTATTGCTGACCCAGGCTGACCTCCATTATTAATGATGCCTCAGATGGGAGGGCTGAATTCATAGTCCTCACCAGTCAACTTTGTCACCATTAATTTGAACCAGAACAAATTTAAATTTAAAAGGCTTTAACCTCCTTTGGCCTATCCCGCTTTACAACCAATCTCTTAAACTCCCCACTGAGAACATTGTTTTGGAGAACGACTATCAATTTATTAACCTATTTAATAATAAATACAGAATTTAAATTCCTCACTGAATATTTATTGACCTTAATTTTCCCAGGGCTTCAAATAAAGGATTTTGGAAGTTATGTTAACCCTTTGAAGCCATGAGAATGACACTTTAATATGTTTAGGAGTTTCTTTACTAGATGATGAAAATGTTCTGAAATTGGCTGTGGTGATGGTTGTACAAGTCTGTGAACATACTAAAAACCATTAGATCATACATTTTAAATAGGCGAGTTAATGTGATGTGAATTATATCTCAATAAAGCTGTTAAAAAATAAAACTTGATTTCAGCCGAAAAAAAGTCATAGCTAAGAAACAGGCATGAACCATGCAAGTTTGCTGAAATTTTATCTGCTTAGTTAAATTATCTGCTGGGTTAAATTAATAGCTCAGTGTGAAAACATTCTTACTTGTAGGAGATACACTGCTGGCTGGAGAAGGTTGGGTGTCAAGGGTGGATTCTGTAACACTCGGTGGAGGGTCTGTTGTGGACATTTCAGAACCTGAAAGGATTGGAAAGATGTTTATAATGAACAAAATATTGCAATAGTATTGCCTTAGTTCCTAAATACACTTTCCTTTATTTATTCACCATGTAACAAATCAATATATTGGGGGCATATTATGGTCAAGGCAGTGGGATATAATGATGAATGACAAAGACATGGGATTGTCCTTAAAGGGCCGATGGCCCAGAAACTAGGCAGCCAAGCATTGTGTTGAGTACTATGACAGTGGAAGTATAGGTGGCCACAGGAACGCAATAAAGGTGCACCGATAAAGACTGGGAGGTCTGAGAGGGCTCCCTGGAAAAAGTTACACTTTACCAAGACCTGGTAAAACTATTATAGCATTTAATATTTTGAAGTGTTTGATAAGCAATCCTGTAGTTTACAAAATCCATAAACTCACAAAAATTTTTATATCAGCAAGAGTAGAAACAATGATACAACTATCCAATTGGAAGTAACATTAGTGAACTTGTGATGTTATTCTGCTTTCTAAAATGTCAACTTTTGTCATAATATTTTTGTTTGGCCTCAACTTTTTCGTGTGTGTGTGTGTGTGTGTGTGTGTGTGTGTTGAGGGGAGTTGAAATAGAGGCTAGAATGTGGTTTTACTTATGTTTTACATTTATGTCAATTCCTTAAATCTCCATTACTGTATTTAAAAATAGCCCTATTGGAAGGACAATTTACAAATGCCAGAAGGCTCTATTGACTTTAGGAGCGTGTGGGTTAAATGTGCTTAGATGATTTTGAAGTTAGAAGATTTTATGATTTTTGTAGATATAATGTTACTGCATACAGTGTTACACATCTGAAGAACTACATCAATTATCTGGATGTTTAATTAATAATTAAACTATTGGTTCTATTCTGTAATGTACTTTAAGGGACAAGTATATTTTACTTACGTTATGTCACTGGATAGCACATAGCCCAGTGGGAGGAATTTGTTTTTCTAAGCTAGATGCATGTATGTTCTCTTCTCATTGTTAGTAGCATTGCTATTGCCATTGGCTGTTGGGGGCACTCATAGCTAGCTCTGACCTACTACTATATGAATGCTTTTGTGCAAATAATCTCTGAGGAGCTGGAGGACAGTTAAATGGGAAGTACATGACTAGGTTAACAAAATGACCATCCTTTTTCTTCAAACATCCCAAATAAGTTTGAACTCTTCAGCATGACACACAAGTCTAATTATTGTTTGAGCTGTCATTACACTCCCAATTTCCTGATATTGCCTATCATTTTTTCCATCTCTCTCAAATAATACCCTCTATCCAATAAGCAATATTTCAACCCAATTTCTGAAGCACAGTATTCTCTCTGTGACTTCTGGGATTTTTTGGTCTTAATTTATGTAGTTTGCTGACATTTTCTTATCCCCAAACTTCCCTGAATGTACCTTCTCAAGCTGAGGAAGCCTGGGGATCTTTGTGGTGTGCTCACCCCTCAGGGTTTACCCTAGCAAATGCCTCATAACTCTGTGTCATCGTGTATGCCCCTCAAGGGAAGTCACTGTTTTGCTCCGCACCATATTTATGGATTCTGGCAAATGGAAGTAGGTGAATCAATGCATGCAAATTTATTCTTAACACTGAAAGAAAGAAGGCCAGCATTAAGTGTGTGTCTGACAGCTGGTGGATCATAAGCATTATCTTCCAAAGTGCTACCTTAATAAGACAGGGCATTGGCTTGGAAAATAAATGCCTAGACATTTTTCTCTGTATATTGATTAAAATAGAGGTTGGCAAACTATGGCCTACAGTGAAATCATGTTTATAAAATTTTTATTGGAACACAGTTTTTCCCTTTTTTTTTTTTTTTAACATATTGTCCATGGTTGCTTTTGTGTTAGGGTGACAGAGTTGAGTAATTGTGATAGAAATTAAAAAGTCTACGAAGCCTAAAATGTATTTACTATCTAGCCCTTTACAGAAGAAGGTTGCCAGTTCCTGGAACAGAAGATATTGATATGTTATGCTCAATTTCCACAATGGGAAACTTTTATTTTTCATTGATTGAATATTTCAGTTTTAGGATACTTCTCTGCCATATTTCATCACCAAGTGATTTTGTAAGCTGAGGTGTTCAGCTTCATAGTGCATTAATAATATATTGTTGTAAGATGTGCATTTTGAGATGAACACTTTGTCCTGTGACAGAGGTGAAACATAGCATTCAACATAAAATATGGGGCCTAAAAATGTCTGTCTAGTTTTAGATTAGACTGTAAAGTGGAAACTCTGCCTTGGTCAAAACAAAACTCAGGGGGTATGAAAAGAGTGGTTAAAACCTAAAAAGGAGAAACAGTTTCCCAAAACCCAAATGCAGAATTTAGCAGAAACACCTCTGCCAGTTTCCAGATCATTGCATTTACCATAATGTCATAAGACGGTAAGCTGCTGCCTAAAGCCACTTCATCTGTTCCTGGGTGTGTCCATTCAAGTAGGCCTGGCAGGGCTCTCAGAACCAACCTCATGGGCAGCAGTAGCTATCGGTGTGTCCCACAGGGCAACTGCTTTAATTCTGGGGTTTCCTCAGAGCTTGTATAAGCCCTTATCTTGTCCACCTAGAAGTAAGCCAAATCCCAGGGTTTGCTAGGTCCTTTCTTCTCAAAGTGTTGTCCACAGACAAGCAGAATAGGTTTCTTTTAGGATCTTGTTACAAATGCAGAATCTCAGGTCCCACCTAGACTTACTTAAACGAATTTTTGTATTTTAGCAAGATCCCTAGCAATATGCATATTGAAATTCTCAACTGATACTCTCAGGAAGGATCATTCACGGGTATGAGGTCAGCTGCACTGAGGGAAGTCATGAAACAGGAAGTATTTGACATCTTCCACACCAATATGCAGTGGTCCTCCTGTTCCACTATTAGGATATCTTTTTGTTACTCCTCTTTCCACATGCTAAGATACACATGCATACCTACACACACATACACCTACACGCCTGTCAATGCTTAACTCTCTTTCTATCCCAAAGGTCTTGATCTCAACAGCTACGGTCAGAAACCTACTTAATAAACAAATCTCTGTCAAGGGTGATGACAACCAAAATATTATCCACCCCAG
Organism: Theropithecus gelada; assembly: GCF_003255815.1. NCBI lineage: Eukaryota > Metazoa > Chordata > Mammalia > Primates > Cercopithecidae > Theropithecus > Theropithecus gelada. The sequence continues at coordinate 31,607,940 of NC_037669.1, read as the reverse complement.
GGGGTATTGTACTCAACTTTTGGATTAAAATAAGATAAAATATCTCCCACCCACTCCCCAAAACAAAACCCACGAAACCCAGCTCTTTAAATCTACCAAAAATAGACTCAGCATTGCCATGATTTTAGACATTTTGACAGGCTAGCAGGGCACGAATTTTTTTTTTTTTGCACTGTTGCCCAGGCTGGAGTGTAGTGGCATGATCATGGCTCACTGGAGCTTCAGACTCCTGGGCTCATGCAATCCTCCCACCACAGCCTCCCAAGTAACAGGGGCTAATGACATGCATCTCCTTGCCTGGCTGATGTTTTGAATTTTTTAGTAGAGACAAAGTGTCACTATGTTGTCCAGGCTGATCTTGAACTTCTGCACTTAAGTAATCCTCCTGCTTCAGCCTCCCAAAGTTCTGGGATTACAGGCATGAGCCACCGTGCCTGGTCCATGTTTTCTTTGAAAGACTTTTTTTCTTAGTGGTAGTTACTCTGGATCGTGGGAATTTTGCAGGTCCTGGTGCACAGATAGCTGCCTGAAGAGTCACTGATCACCCTAACCCTAATCCCATGCCCTTTCTGAGTTTTCTAGAATAGGGATCACTGAGCACTAGAGCTTCTTGGGAGACCAGGCATAGGTGGAGAAGGAATCACCTCAAAGGGCTGTTACTTCACAGTCTTCAACATTAATACCCTTTTCTGGAAACAAGAGGGAGCAAAGAGAGTAAAACTTCTTCCCTTTTCTCACTAAAACTTTTTCCTACTGTGTAATATTCTTAGCATTTCTCTAATGTAGCACTGAGGGATGGCAGATTTTTCTTCTGTGTCTTCATCTCAGTATCTTGTCTACAATAATAGCTTGGTAAGGCAATGACTCTTGCACCACACATCAGAAGTTTACTGCGGAGTTCACAAAGCATCCAGCAGTACCATCACAGACAGAGAGCATGTGTGGAAGTAAGTGTTTAAGAGCTTGCAACAACAGGGAGACATAACACAGTGATGACATTGCTTTATAGAGCCTTGACTGCATCTTCTAAGTCAGTCACATAGATAGATGCCAGAATGGGATGAGAATGTAAGCTTTAATTTTGAGAAATTGAACTCCTCAAGATTGATTTTCTTTCATATTTGATCACAAAGGATAAAGACTCGTTTGGCAATTTAAAATTAACCACCTGTTCAGAGCTCCAAATTATGCTAGATCAAGGTCTGCCTTATACAATTGGAATTACGGTATGTTTTCAGTATCAGAATCAGTGTTCTTCCTATTACCTAAAAAGGTATTAATTATTTTCAGATACTGAAATCAAGCACTGTTTTAGCATCAGAAAATATTAGTTTTACAGACACGGTTCTGCCTATAATGGGAAGAGGGTTCTCTTTAGGAATTTGAGCTTTTGGGGTCCTTTAGCTCACGTCCTTAGATTCTGCCAAAGCTACTGACAGATCTGTGTGAGAATCAGCTACCTGCACATTGTTCCAAGACTGCAGCCCTATTATGTCAAGCTTTCCAGGAAGGAGCTGACTTATTCCTGAGGGAATTAGGTGAAGTTGAGTAAGGCTATATATAAATATATCACAATTTCTGAATGATTAACTCCAAGTACACAGGTTGATGTGTTCATACATATACATATACGTATACATATACATAGACACAGACACACAGGCAGGGCTACGGGAGTGATGCCAATGCCCCAGCATCAGAATCACACCTGCTTCTGAGTAGTAGGGATAGATTTGTGTTGGGCATACACTCTTCTTCATAACCAACCACTGCACTTGTGAAGGAACTGGACAGAACCCAAGATGCGGATTGGGCCCTTGGAACAAAGAAAAACTGTTTCCTTCTTAAATTATTCTGTGTTTTTTATGAGTATGTTATAGATTATGATATCTCTGAAAATAGGATGTGGTTAAATAGATTAATGCTCCTATAGAGTTGTAATAATGATTTGCAAATATATTTATGTTTTATAAGATTACTGTTAAATATGAATATTTGACAGTTGTCATTACTTCTATTTTTCTTCAGGCATATCTGTTGTCACTGTATTTATTGAGGTATTAGTTCATCTTTTATGTAGTAAAATCTTCATTATTTCGTCTGGTTCAGGGTAGTAAATACTCTGGTTAGTCAAATGATATAATAACTACAGTAATCCTATATAACAATTTTCAAGTCATAAAAGTCTTCTATTAGCTAAATACTGTTCTTGAACCAAGGGATACTACAATTATTAAGATACAATCCCTATTTTTATGGTATTTTTATTGTACACATCTTATCCCTTCCTAAATATCAAAAGTATATATGTTGTACATAATGGAATGTTTCTAAGGATGCAGAAGGAATTTTAAGGTCTTTTAAATCTTTTTTGATCATCAGTATTAGTATTAATTTTCATTATGTGATGGATTAATAAAAATGCTAGCTAATTAAGAGTTAGATGAATTAAATTTGAACAAAAAATTTGCAGTATTCAGCAGAAATTCTTTGTGAAAACATGAATCAACTATTTTATTTTTATTTGAAGAATTCTTTTCACTGGAGTCCTACTTGTCAAAAATGTTTGATAATTTGAAATAGTTATGAGTTACATAGAAAGTTTTCTGAGATTAAAACGTTATGGATGTGATAAGCATTTTACTTGTTCCCACTAAAGATATTCTGAATTTATGGCAGTCTTGTCAAATGCTTGTTGAGCTTATTAAATAGACAACTCACCTAAGAGAAAAGTGATCTTTTCTGATGAGATGTTCCACACTTTATTTCCTGGGACTGGAGACAGAGCCATACACCAAATGGTCAAGTAGTCTGATTGGGCTGGTTTATCACTATGTACCCTTGTTAAAACAGACTTCAGTTCCAGAAATCCATCTTTGCCTTTTCTCTCTTCATTAGTGATATATATTCCTGCCAGACAGATAAGAACATGGTTAGTCACTAACATTTTATGTAAGAGCCATACAATAATGCCAAGGCATGGCATGATCCATTTATGATAATATAGAGTCTAAAGCAGTCAAATGGCAGCTTCTCTGCAGTGAGGGTCAATTTCAGCAGATCTGGAATTAAATTGAGCTGTTTGCTCAAGCTTCTACATGTCATCATATAAAACATATTGATCAATAGTGTTGCTTTGTTTGTGACCATGTGTCCAAAATGTTTTGAGGTAGATTATCCTAGCTCACCAGCATTGTTTGTTGACAACTGTGAGACTGATAATTTACACCTAGTCTAGGTTAGACCTTGGGAGAGCTCTGCTGTGGAGTCTGGTTATGTTGCAGGAATATACCTAAGTGACCAGTAAAATATAAAGCAGTCTTGGTTGGGACTCTGTTTTGGACTACCCACTTCTGAGCTCTTCTGTGTATGTATCAGTAGTCTCTGAGCTGAGAGAGAAAGTGTGTCTGGCTATGGCCCTTAGAGAGGGAGGACGAAGGAGCTCATATCTGACTTCTCTGAACTCCTGGCTGTAAGTGTAGGATAGGATATGCTGCATATTGTAATATTTTTGTTACGTCGTCTCCTCTTCTTGAAATAAGCTGTAGATTTGTAAGCATTGCATTTTGGGTCCCATGAGTCTTCTTTACAAATCAAACTCTGTTTTAAACTGTTATGTTAGTACAACCTCCAAATAGCATAATAGGCAGCAGAAAATTAATGTAAAACCAACTCTCACTATATGTCAGAATTTTCTGGATTCTCACAGCGTTTTCACATTAAAGATTCTTAACACCAATTCTGATGTAATTATTTACTAAAGTAATAGCTAAATGCAGTTGTGTGCCGATGCAATTCTGACCACAAAATCTAGCCTCTAGTGTGGTGAAATCTGGGCGCTTTGCCTGTGCAGGGCTTATTTAACAGGATAATATATTTATAATAACCTTTTTTTTTTTTTTTTGAGATGGGATTTCCCTCTTGTTGCCCAGGCTGGAGTGCAATGGCACGATCTTGGTTCACTGCAACATTCGCTTCCTGCATTCAAGCGATTCTCCTGCCTCAGCCTCCCAAGTAGCTGGTATTACACGTGTCCACCATCACACCCAACTAATTTTTTGTATTTTTAGTAGAGACGGGGTTTCACCATGTTAGTCAGGCTGATCTCGAACTCCTAACCTCAGGTGATCCACCTGCTTCGGCCTCCCAAGGTGCTGAGATAACAAGTGTGTGCCACGGTGCCTGGCCTATAATAACTTTTAACCTATATTTTTAGAATTGTATTCTGTCATTGTTGTGGGTGAATTGTTTTTTAAAAATAAACTAATAAAACCAATAACAATCTCAAAATGCATCAAGTGATCAATACACGCATTAACATAAGCTTTCAATTTTATCACTTAAAAATAATTCAGAAAGAGGCCAGGCACGGTGGCTCACGCCTGTAATCCCAGCACTTTGGGAGGCCGAGGTGGGCGGATCACGAGGTCAGGAGATCAAGACCATCCTGGCTAACATGGTGAAACCCCGTCTCTACTGAAAATACAAAAAATCAGCTGGGCATGGTGGCAGGTGCCTGTAGTCCCAGCTACTCGGGAGGCTGAGGCAGGAGAATGGCATGAACCTGGGAGGTGGAGCTTGCAGTGAGCCAAGATCGCACCACTGCACTCCAGGCCTGGGCAACAGAGCAATACTCTGTCTCAAAAATAAAATAAAATAAAATAAAATAAAATAAAATAAAATAAAATAATTCAGAAAGAGTTGTGTGACTCAGTTGTTATTGAAGACAGATTGAACTTTGAGGAAAAATGACTCAGGAGAAAGGAGAATGGCTGTTGTTCAGGCAGGGACAGCCGAGATTATTCTGGTAGAGGCCGTCATGGTTACTACTTATAAAAACATGGCTTTGTGAATTATCACCTGAGCTTGTCTTGATGTGTGTTCCTCCTCCAGGAATTTTTAATCCTCCTGGGGAACATGTGCCTTGTCAAGGGGTCAACTCTTTTACATAGGCTTCCTCTAGTGCTTCACCAACACCTGCCTCAGATCCTCACATAAAAAGGTAGAAATTATTTATTGGCTGATGTAAAGCAGTGGTGCTAAGTTAACTGAACACATTGTATTGAAATAAGAAAGACATGGAAAAACAGGTAGCTATGTTATAAAGGCAGAAAACGTTTTAATAAATATATGTAGACTTAAACTTTTTGTCCTCATCTAAGATATTCTTTTTACTGATAGTTAAATAAAATGTTTGGGTGTTGTTTGTCTAAATCAATTGTATTTCTTTTATTCTGGAAAATGTTACATTCCACTCCCTTGGAAGAGCCAGATGAAGCATCAGAAAATGACATTTGGTAGGCAGAATGATGTTTTTCTTGGAATAAGAATCATTCTTAAGTGCCAAGATCAACTTGGGCAATGACAATTTCTGATGTCCTTTGTTTTCTTTCTTTTTGTACAGAACTTATTTCCATTGTTTAATTTCCTTACCTTCTTTTTCATCATGAAGAAAACTTCCATCTATAAACCATATGATATTTGCTTTGGGGAATACATTCTTTAGTAAGCAGGTAAATGTTCTCTGGGGTAAAGACAGAAAAAGGGTTATTTGCCAATTCCTAAGAAACTGGTACTCCTTACAACTTACTAACATTCATATAACATAAGTTGGTAAAAACGAGTTTCTCCATTTTTAGCTGAATAAATAGAAGGCAGTGTCTACTTTTAATATAGGTTGTGTTAGAACGTGCACTATAAATGGGTTATCTCCTATAGAGATGTTATAAACTACCGACTATACTCCTAGGTCAACTAAGGGTTAAAGATCTAGGACTATACTAATGTTCCAAGTCTGGATTCTGGGTTCTGTTAAAGAGAACTCTTAACTCTGTGTAGGCAGAATAAAATAATACTAAATGGAAACCAAAGAATAGAAGGAAAAAGCAAACAGAGTCAAGAGAAGAATAGTCTGTTAGGTTTAAAGCTCAAGGGGATCTACACGTTGTTTCTGTGTCCCAAGTAATGTACGACACTATTTGTAATAACCACAGAAACCAATTTATATAAATATCCTGCTTTTTACTTGTGAAGCATTTTACTAATTTTTAAAAAAATTTTATTGGATTAATCTTGAGGATAGGTAGGGCATGCCTTATTTTTGCCATTTGATAGATGGAAAAATCAAGGCACCCAGTGGTTCAAGGAAGTGGAAAATAGTTAATGGCACAATTAGAAACGATGTCTCGTTAATCTCAGTCCAACATATTTTTTAATAAAAACTGTATCGAAATAAAAACATGAAAGAAGTTGCTATGTTATGAAAGCAGAGAACTTAGATGCAGGGCTAGTTATGTTTTATTTTCAATGCTATGTTTGTTCTTTGGGGGATGATACTTTCTTTAACAGTCTGGTGAAAACATCCAGTGAGAATTATTGGATTCCCATTGTTTTATCTGAGACTCTTCAAAATTATAATTCCATTTATAATTACTTGTTTTCTCATCAAGAGATGTATATATTTTACATATGACGAGCCCGAGTTCTTAGTTCCCAGATATTTTCCACAGTTAATGAATATGCTAGTTAACATGTAAAGAACAATTAAATGTATGTGATGATTTGGGTGTCAATCCACAGACTAGTTACTCCTAAGAAGTCTGGGCCTATAGAGCTGAGAAACCACACTCAAGAATGCTAAGTAACATTTTCCTAGTGAAATCCTACAGAAGTTTACCATTTCTCAGTACATTGCTACCGAAATCCCAAAGAAACAAGAGAATTTCAGAGGGGGTTGTCTAGCATATCCAAGATGCTGGGTGACAAACACTGTAGCTCCCAATATTCCCATCCACTCAACACTTGCCTTTCCAGATAATGGGGATACATACATGGACCAGGGATGCTATTCTCTCCACTAAAAAATTAAAAGCAAAACCAGATCCTCTAAAATACATTCTTATTAAGTAAAGGAGAGTGTTCAGTTTAATTTAATAGATGCCAAAGATTGATTTTTATCTCCAGTTGGTCCAGGAAGAGATAAAAATGTATAGGAGGTAAAACGTTTTTTTTAGAAAAGAGAAAGATACAAAGGTTTACATTAATCCAGTGACATTAACCATTCTCATGATTCATTTCCTTTATCTTTAGTTAACCCACCAAAGATGACGATATGGTAATATCAGGAGTAGGTGGGGGTGTTATTATTTTATGAAGGCAACTGGCTCAATGAAGAACTCTTTTGTTAACTTCTAAAAATGTTGAAAAGATTTGACTTTCGTGAATTCTCTAGATTCAGATTTTCAGAAATGGTTCAAATTTCAAATATTCTATACTCTCTCTAGACTTTGTGTTCCAAGATTTGGTTTAGAAATGTGGTTCATGTTCTAAAACTCCTACCAGTTTCATTCCTATTTTGAATCTTTTTCCCCCATTTTTTTTTCTATTTTAACTTAACCGTCAACCTCTACGTATTTTCTGCTGTGCCATTTCTTTTTCTTTTCTTTCTTTTTTTAAATTTTTATATATTTATTTTATTTATTTATTTTTGAGACAGAGTCTCCCTCTGTCGCCCAGGCTGGAGTGCGGTGGCATGATCTCAGCTCACTGCAACCTCCACTTCCCGGGTTCAAGTGATTCTCTTGCTTCAGGCTCCCGAGTTGCTGGGATTACAGGCATGCACCACCACACCTGGCTAATTTTTGCATTTGTAGTAGAGACGAGGTTTCACAATGTTGGCTGGCCACGAACTCCGGACCTCAAGTGATCCACCTGCCTCGGCCTCCCAAAGTGCTGGGATTACAGGCATGAGCCACGGCGCCTGGCCTGCTATGCCATTTCTATCTTTTCTTTTATAACATAAAGTTTTTTTTTCTTCTATTGACATCTTCTTTAGAGTCTTCCTATCTCCTCTTGGTAGGCTTTCCTTTTCAATCTAAATATGTATACACACACATATATTATGCATATTATATATAATGTATGTTTATATATAATCTATATGTGTATACACATTTCATATTTCAGTCTTTCCCATTCTTCTTCCTTCAAATCACTTGCTTTACTTGAGAGGCTAGGTAATCTAGTCTTCAAAAAAGAGAACTAAGACTTGTAGGTGCTTGACTTACTGTATTGCTGCTTGACATATGCCAGGAACATCCTTTTCTTGGTAGTGGAGGGGGTGGAGAAAAGGTTTGCATCTGTGTCTAAGTGTTGCAGAAAAATCCGACAGGCACAGACACACCTACTTGAAAACAATGCTGCCCTAGAAGTGGGAGGAAACCAGAACTGGAGGTGCCCTCCTTCTAGGGGTAGGAGTCAGCTAATAGCCATCCAAGGTGTGCAGGAGTGCTTTCACTCTGCGCAGGAAAGATCAGAGAGAAGTCCAGAGCCTTGCCTGCTTGTAAGTACCCACTTGTGGCTAGGGGGGAATTTCCTAACTGTTCAGGGTTGCAAAGCTTGATTAAATAATGCTCTTATTAATTTAAGAAATGACCCAAGAAAGGAGAGAGAAGTCGGGCTGTTTTTAAATGCAACATGATTTTCCATTTACTTATTTATCTTTAAAACGAGTTAAAGAGCAAAACACCTGGAGTCCGGTGCTTCAGGAAGGTCTTATTGGCTGTTGGCTTTGCAGGTGTTCCTGCTGGAGAAGGAGTATGGTGAGCTGCTGGCTAAGGAGAGCCAGGCAACATCATGTTTGTGAAGATGTGCTCCATCTTCCCCTCTGTGCATCCCAGCTCCTCCTGCTGAAACAGCTGAGCTTGCTTTTTGGATTTCTTAGACTCCTGGCCTCCGAGAGACGCCTCTAAGGACAAACTGACCTTGCATTGGGAACTTTATTATCCAGATCCTCATAGGCTTTGTCTACTCTGGATTGCTTGTTGCAACAGTTTTTTAGGAAGCATGATTGTCTCCTACACCAGCATCTGCCTGTGTTTGCTTTTACCTGCTCTGAGCAAGACCCAGTGAGGCCGTAGCCCTGTTGGTCCTGAAAAGCCTGAAACCTGAGGCTGTTTCTCTTGCCTCCAAAATGCATTTATAGGCAATAAGAAGCACAGAAACAGTGGAAACAAGCAGGAGGAGAAAAAAGAAAACCTAAAATTTTCAATATTCAAAAATACCTGTCGTGGTGGTTGATGCAGAGAACACTGAGTTCATCAAAGAGCTTTGTAATTGTTGGACAGAGAACACCTTTGCTACAGAACTGATATGTTTTGTCTTTCTGGCCTAGTCAAGGAAGGATAAGTAAGTATCTGGGGCATGGAAGGAATGCACTCTTGGGTCGTTTTGCTTGTATCTGACTCACCCCTGACTCTCCAGTGAAGCAGAAAGGAAGAAACCTCACACCACCCAGGTGTGGCCAGACTTTGGCCATTATTGTGAATCCGCAAGAGTTACCACGGGCCCTTCCCAAATATATATTCAATCTTGTGGTTCAAATAAGCTTTTGGCTCACATCTAGCCACATCATAAAGAACGCTGTAGAAGAGGTGACATGATGAGGCGGGAAGAGGAGGAAGAGGAGGGAGCCATGATGAAGGCAAAAGGGGACTTGGAGATGAAGGAAGAGGAAGAGATTAGTGAGACAGGAGAACTGGTTGGCCCTTTTGTGAGTGCTATGCCCACTCCAACGCCCCACAACAAGGGCACTCGGTTCTCTGAGGCATGGGAGTATTTCCACCTAGCCCCTGCTCGTGCTGGGCACCATCCCAACCAATATGCCACCTGCCGCCTGTGTGGCAGGCAGGTGAGCCGTGGCCCTGGGGTCAATGTGGGCACCACAGCACTGTGGAAGCATCTGAAAAGTATGCACAGAGAGGAGCTGGAGAAGAGTGGCCATGGTCAGGCTGGGCAGCGCCAGGATCCAAGGCCCCACGGGCCCCAGCTCCCCACGGGCATTGAGGGTGACTGGGGTAGGCTCCTGGAGCAGGTGGGCACAATGGCTTTGTGGGCCAGCCAAAGGGAAAAGGAGGTGCTTAGGAGAGAAATGGCAGTGGAATGGCGGGAGAGGGCTGTGGAAAAAAGGGAGCGAGCCCTGGAGGAGGTGGAAAGGGCCATCCTGGAGATGAAGTGGAAGGTGAGGGCTGAGAAGGAGGTATGCCAGCAGGAGAAAGAGTTGCCGGCAGCAGTACATGCCTTCCATTTTGTTTAAATTGGGCTTGGAGAATCTATTCTGAAAACATTGACTCTAGACTTGTACAAAAGAGCCACTTTAGTTTCAACTCAAATGTAAAGCAAAGTAGTTTAGTGACATTTTGCTTTTATGTGAAATAGTGCACAGTATGAGTTAATCTGAGCAGGTCTGAATTGACCAGATGCTTCTCTATGAGGTTACTAGAGCTCTGCTGACCCTTGGCCGAAACTCTAAAATGTACCTATTAAAGATAAATGCTGTTACCAAAGTAAAACTCTGTGAGTTGTTTCAGGGCAGAATGTACCAGCCAGTCAGCATTGTTTACCAAAATAATCAGATTTTTGCCTAGCACTCGGTTTTGGTGGAGCTGAAGATTTTGAGGGCTGAGGCTGGTTAAGTAGCTGGAATGTGCCTATGTGACCAGCTCACTTGCAGACACCCTGCAGGAAGCAGAGCTTAATCTTCCTGGGACTGAGGTCTTAGCACATGTACTGGTGGTGCTTCCAGACAACCAGTATGAATACAAAGCTTGTTCTGTGTGACCCAGCAAGTGGAAGGACAAAGAATTGTGAGCCTCAGATCTTTGGATCCTTGCAATGCGTATCTTTCTCCTGTTATTGCTGCGATGTATTTTCTTGCTTATATTAAAGCTGTTTCATCAGTATAATCTGAGTCCTGTGCATCTTTTTAACAATCTAATGCTTAAACTAATTAATGTGTAATTAGCACAGAGAAATGACAAACCTCTCAACTTACTTGGTTTAAACATTCAGTATAGAGTATATGAAACTTATTCATAAATACTTAAAATATGATCTAATTTCATATTAAGGTTTATCAAGGGAAAAGGAGTTAGTGAGGAAGAGCTGAAATAAACTCAGAATGAAAAAGAAGACAGAGATATAAAGGAAGTAAGGAAAAGTAAAGAACAGAGGAAGGAAAGTTAGAAAGAAATGGGATGAGAGGAAATGCAAAGATGGGGAAGACAGACAGTGCTCTAGGGAAAATTTATCATGAAAATAGAAGAGAACATGACTGTCTGAATGAGGGAAGGACAGAGTACATTTCTTAGATCCTGAAGTCAATTTGAATGAGTTAACTTGGTTTTGTTTTGTGTCCACAGAGCGGTTATCTATTTGAACAGTAGGTTTTAGATTTTACTCACACCTCCAAAATGCTAACTGCATACCAATCCACTGTTTTCTGATTTTTTAAAACTGTTTATCTTTAAATGTTCAGAGATGCTTTGAAAAAAGAGATCCTAACACAATATAGGGAGAGAATAATTTCCTGGGTTGCTGAGAGTATGCCTAAAATATTAATTTAGAAATAGAATAAAATCAAACTGGAAAATACTCTGGCCTTTGCACTGGAGCTGACATTTGTTATGGAAGATAGACTCCTCTATAACCACACTGCCCTCCCCAACCAAACACGCATATTAAAAAACAAAACAAAACAAAATGTGGGTTGGGAATGGGGATGGAGTGGGGAAAGAGCTAGGGAAGACAGGAATAGATAAAGACAGCATCCCATTATCTCATAGATAGCCCAGGTACTTTGTGGGCGTCAACCTCTCTGAAAGCAGAGGATGTCCTTGTGTAACAATGGTGTCTTGCCTCCTTTGGTCCTGACCTATGTAGTTCACTCATATTCTTCCTAGACTTGCTAGGCAACCCTAACTGCCAGACCTGTCTTCCCTAAGAGCTGTCTGTAGAACAAACAAAAGTCCAAATACCAGGCTTGTGAAATAACCAGGCTACACTGAAGTCCCGTCATGTTCTTTTTTTATCTAGAGATCTGCCTGATATTAAAGATTTCATTGTCATGTGGTCTCCCCACAGAGGTATGATGTCCTTTTAGAACCTTCTCTATCTGTGGTGCAAGCTCAGGTGCTCACCAGTGCAAGTGACGATGGCTAGACATTTGGACTCAGAACCTTACTGCGTCGCAAAAGATGCTAGAAAAAAAAGGAGGCTGTAATACCTAATCATTTAAAAACCAAAAACCAAAACACATACATTTTGAGTGGGGCTTAGGAAGCTTGAGGAAACCACAGGGTTAAAACTTTGCAAAACCCAAACCAAATAAACACAGATAATCAAATTCTGCACAAAGATGCTGGAGCTCTGCTGATGCCAACCAGTGTGGTTTTTAGATTCTGGTGTCTTCTTTTTTTCTTTTTTTTTTTTGAGATGGAGTCTCGCTCTGTCACCAGGTTGCAGTGCGGTGGTGTGATCTCAGCTCACCACAACCTCCATCTCCCAGGTTCAAGCAATTCTCCTGCCTAAGCCTGCCGAGTAGCTGGGACTACAGGTGTGCACCACCACACCCAGCTAATTTTTGTGTTTTTAGTTGAGACAGGGTTTCACCATGTTGGCCAGGATGGTCTGGATCTCTTGACCTCATGATCTGCCCATCTCAGCCTCCCAAAGTGCTGGGATTACAGGCATGAGACACTGTGCCTGGCCTCTGGTATCTGTTTTACATGGTTATTAATATTGTAGATGCTCTTCCTTTGTAGGCTTCCTAACCCCAAACTGCTTTTGTTTCTTATGCTTCATGACAGGTAGTTTTCTTTAGACTTTTTTCCCCCTAATTTCTTTCAAACATAACAAAGGTAGCGAGTGACATGAACAAGATCCATGGATATGATGGGGCTAAAGTATAAAGCACAAGCATAAGAGTGAGAGACGTATGAGGCTTGCGGAAAGCGTGAACTTTTGAGTACATGCTAGGGTTTTTATGCATCCCTCTTGTGCCTTCTACGCTACATCATCAGCTGTGAGTTGAGGGCTCTTTGGCTTGACATCTTTTGCTCTAATGCAAAAACCTGCTAAATGGAGGGGCCCTGAAATTTAGGTTAAAGACTCTTTTCTCATTGTAGTGCAGGAGTGAAGCTACATGCCATGTTGAAGCCCTGGCAAAATCTCAACTTTGGGAATGCACAAGATACAACATTCACAGGTGTGACACTTTCCTTAGACATCTATGGCAGGTCCAGGCCTGAGGGGCATCATACTTTTGGGTCTTTTGTATTTTACAGAAATACTAAAATTAGCCATAAACTTTGTAAGTTTAAAAACACAGGAGGACACAGCTCACAACTGACCAAGTCCCCAGAGTATTTCCACACTGCGGGCTGCTAGTGTAGTGAACAGGTAGCAGAGCCAGTGCGTGCATGTTGACTTCAAGAATTTCTAAGGAATGAAGGAGGGGCAGGAAACTGCCAAGACCAAAAACTTGTGGTTGCTGGATGGTAAGTATTTTGCATACCTTCTCTCACTTCATCCTTATATCACCCTTGTGGGATTGGAACCATTGCCCTCACTTACTGTTGAGGAAGTTAAGGAACTGAGCTCGTAGGGGCCAGAGTTAATAAGTGCTGGAAGAGAATTCAAACCTGGTTCTATCAGATCCCACAGTCTATATTCTGGGTTTAAAAAAATTATTCCACAGTATCTGCTAGAATCAGTCACATAGCTGATTTATGAACGTAAGAGAGCGGGTAAATAATAAATAGTGGGTAGGGAAGAAATATTCCTGAAATGTCTACTATGTGCCATGAACTTCATTAGAGCATAAATTTAATCTTCCTAAGAACCCTCTGAAGTATTTGTTATTATCTCAGTTTTAGATGTGAGTTAGCTGAGGCTTGTGGAGGTTCACTAGTTGATGAGGGTATGTAACCAGCTAAGTAGTTGAATTAGGATTTGACACTTGTGCTGTCTGACCCTGAAGCATGATATCCTTTTATCACAATAATACTATTCTGCCTGGATACAGGCACACTAAATATGCATCCCAGCTCTGCCCCTTATTAGTGACTCAGCCAGTTGTTAAGACTTTCCAGGCCCCAATTTCTCATCTGTAAAATGACAGATGCTCCATCTATTTCAGAGGCTCATTGGGAGCAGCACAAGATAAAAGTCTGTGAAGGGATTTTGAAGAGTTAATAAATTATTAAAAATACAGCAGGGATTGTAAGAATATTAGAGTGAGGAGTTACTAATGTTTGGCAAGATCTGAAAAGATCCAAAGACAAGCCATGTCCTGTAGCTGGTTATGTGTGATTGGAGAAAGATTATTCACTAATTTTCTAGGAAGGAAAACTCTCTGTTTTTTTTTTTTTTTTTTTTTTTTTTTTAAGTCAGCACTGAAGCAAGGATAGAGAAGAGGAAATTTTATGGCACATAGGCAAAGTTCTTTTTTTTTTTTAAACTGGGATTCTTGGATGCAATTTATGGTCCTATATCTGGATTGCGCCCATATTACATGTAAACACTGGTACCAAGAATCTATTAGAGATCCTTATAAGAAACAAAAACACCTACCAAAAGCTGTATGATTAGTTTATTTTTGAAATGTAAACTATTGAAATGAAGTTCACTAATAAACTTAGAAATTAAGTTATGACACAACAAAAATGAATTAAGCAATTAAATCTTCTGCTGTATAATCAGGATTATAATAGCAGTGATATGGTTTGGCTGTGTCCCCACGCAAATCTCATCTTGAACTCCCATGTGTTGTGGGAGGGACTCAGTGAGAGGTAATTGAATCATGTGGGGGCAGGTCTTTCCCATGCTGTTTTCGTGACTGTGAATAAGTCTCATGAGATCTGATGGTTATTATAAGGGGCAGTTTTCTTGCACATTCTCTTTTTGCCTGCTGCCATCCATGTGAGATGTTATGTGCTCCACCTTGCCTTTGGCCATGATTGTGAGGCTTCCCCAGCCACATGGAACTATAAGTCCAATTAAACCCTTTTTCCTGTATAAATTACCCAGTCTTGGGTATGTCTTTATCAGCAGTATGAAAATGGACTAATACAGTAAATTGGTATCAGCAGAGTGGGGCGCTGCTGAAAAAATACCCAAAAATATGGATGCAAATTTGGAACTGGGTAACAGGCAGAGGGTGGAACAATTTAGTGGGTTCAGAAGAAGACAGGAATATATGGGAAAGTTTGGAACTTCATAGAGACTTGTTGAATGACTTTAACAAAAATGCTGATAGTAATATGAACAATAAGGTCCAGGCTGAGGTGGTCTCAGATGGAGATGAGGAACTTGTTGATAACTGGAGCAAAGGTGACTCTTATTATATTTTAGCAGAGAGACTGGTGGCATTTTGCCCCTACCCTAGAGATCTGTGGAACTTTGAACTTAAGATAGATGATTTAGGATATCTGGCAGAAAAAATTTCTAGGCAGCAAAGCACTCAAGAGGTAACTTGGGCGCTGTTAAAGGCATTCAGTTTCAAAAGAGAAACAGAGAATAAAAGTTTGGAAAATTTGCAGCCTGACAATGCGATAGAAAAGAAAATCCCATTTTCTGGGGAGAAATTCAAGCTGGCTGCAGAAATTTGCATAAGCAATGAGGAGCTGAATGTTAATCATCAAGACAATGGGGAAAATGTTTCCAGGGCATGTCGGAGACTTTTGCAGCAGCCCCTCCATCACAGGCCTGAATGTTTAGGAGGAAAAAATGGTTTTGTGGGTGATGCCCAGGATCCCCATGTTGTGCACAGTTTAGGGACTCAGTGCCCTGTGTCCCAGCCACTCCAGTCATAACTGAAAGGAGCCAAGGTACAACTTGGGTTGTTGCTTCAGAGGGTGGAAGTTTCAAGTCTTGGAAGCTTCCATACAGTGTTGAGCTTGTAGGTGCACAGAAGTCAAGAACTGAGGTTTGGGGACCCCTGGCTAGATTTCAGAAGATGTATGGAAGTGCCTGGATGCCCAGGCAAAAGTTTGCTGCAGGGGCGGGGCCCTCATGGAGAACCCCTGCTAGGGCAGTGCAAAAGGAAGATGTGGGGTTGGGGTCCCCACATGTAGTCCCCACTAGGCTACTGCCTACTGGAGCTGTGAGAAGAGGGCCACCATCCTTCAGGCCCCAGAATGGTAGATCCAACGACAGCTTACACTGTGTGCCTGGAAAGGCTTCAGACACTCATCACCAGCCCATGAAAACAGCCAGGAGGGAGGCTGTATCCTGCAAAGTCACAGGAGCAGAGCTTGTGTCCTTAATGGGGCACCATGTAGTGGGGATGTGAGAAGAGGACCACCATCCTTCAGACCACAGAATGGTAGATCCACCAACAGCTTACACCATGTGCCTGGAAAAGCTGCAGACACTCAATGCCAGCCCATGAAAACAGCCAGGAGGGGAGCCATACCCTGCAAAACCACAGGGTTTGAGCTGCCTAAGACTATGGGAACCCACTTCTTGCATCTGCATGACCTGGATATGAGTCACGGAGTCAATGGAGATCATTTTGGAGCTTTAAGATTTCACTGTCCTGCTGGATTTCAGACTTGTTTTGGCCAATGTCTTCCATTTGGAATGGCTGTATTTATCCAATACCTGTACCCCCACTGTATCAAGGATGTAACTAACATGCTTTTGATTTTACAGGTTCATAGGCAGACGGGACTTGCCTTGTCTTGGATGAGACTTTGGACTCTGGATTTTTGAGTTAATGCTGAAATGAGTTAAGACTTTGGGGGACTGTTGAGAAGGAATGATTGATTTTGAAATGTGAGGATATGAGATTTGGGAGAGTCAGGGGTGGACTTATATGGTTTGGCTGTGTCACCATCCAAATCTCATTTCAAATTCCCACGTTTTGTGGGAGGGACCTGGTGGGAGGTAATTGAAGCATGGGGGCTTTCCTGTGCTGTTCTCGTGATAGTGAGTAAGTCTCATGAGATCTGATAGTTATTATAAGGGGGAGTTTTCCTGCATATTGTCTTTTTGCCTGCTGCCATCTATGTAAGACATGACATGTTCCTCCTTGTCTTCTGCCATGATTGTGAGGTTTCCCCAGCTATGTGCAACTGTACATCTAATTAAACTCTTTTCCCTGTATATTTTACCCAGTCTTGGGTATGTCTTTATTGGCAGCATGAAAACGGACTAATACAAGCAGTTATCTGAGAGATCAATATATGAAACTGGCAAAAGACACAAATACTTGGAAAATATATATATATAGTCATTGCAAAACCATCTCAAAGAATCTAAGCTATGATTTGTATGCAACTATCAAATTAAATGACTGATATTCAGTGAGACCAGAGATTGTAAGTTAATGTCATTGGTGCAAGAATAAACTAGAATATGAGTATAATTTTCTCTCGCCCCATGTAATAGAAAATGTTAGAGAATTAATGAGAATATTTTTTATACAGGGTTTTTAAAAGCTAGGCTGAAGTCATAAGGCCACAGGACAGTTGATTGACACAGATAATAGTAATAACAACAAAAACAAGAACAATAATGCTGATTAAACACTTAATATATGCCACACTCTACTCAGACTTTTTCATATGTTATTTAATTTTTTAAAACAGCAGCTATGTGAAGATAGTATTATTATTCACTTCATATAGATGGGGAAACTGACTGCAAAGACATGAAGTAATTTGCCCAAGGTCACAGTTCGCAAGAGGAAGAGCGAGAAATTGAGTCCAGATCCTAGTGACTAGAGGTTGGTAACTACCACCCAGAAGAAGTTAAGTCAGAGGTCCCTATTTAATTTTCTTGTTTCTCCTACCCTTCCTCTTTACCACCAAAGACATAGCCAGGGTTCTGCAGGAGTACAGGAGGGCATATTTTCTCTCATCACTTTGAAATAAAAACAATGGGAAAGCAGGTAAAGGAAATGGAATAGAACAAATCAAACATCAGCTGAGCCAAAACTTCATTCTTACACCAGGATTCACACAGCTTTCTGCCCTACTTTGTCCTCACTATCCACCTCAATTTTTATTAAAGAGAAATTTAAACAATTGTAACTATTTTTTTTCCTGAGAAATTTAAGGACTAAAAGTGCAGATCATTCTGAGAGCACTAAGTCTAAAAATGAAAATTCCCATTCACTTTCTAGAAACAACTCAGCTTCCCTTCATCCCTATTAGCAGTTAATTGGTCAAGGGCCAAGGAGTAAAGTTCTTTGAGAGAACATTCCTGGCAACTATGCAACCTGACACACCTTACATGTAATGCTGTAGATTTTCAAAGGCTTTTATGTGACTCACCTCTACCAAGACATCCGTGGAGTTATTTTCCACAATCATGGGGATTTCCGGTTTAGCTTAAAGGCAAATAAAACATAGTTAGTGGCACCAAATGTCATCCTACCTGGCCACTAGTGTGTGTATGTGTGTGTGTGTCTATGAGAATCTTCATTCATCAAATATTAATATTTATTTATTAATATTTATAAATTAATATTTATTAATATAATACTGCCAGGCCTACTGTGTACCTGGCAGTATGCTAGATGCCTAGGAAACAAAGGTGGACAAATAGTATTCACTGTTTTTAAGAAATCTGCAATTTCTTGGGAATACAGATAAACAAACTGGAAGTTATAATACACTGAGATAAGTACAATGATTAAGGACATGTAGTATTTGAAGACAGCTTTTAAATAAATTTTTTAACCTAACCTTGGAGGATAGGAGGAGGCTTTTGGAAGATGTGATGTGGTTACCAGCGATGAGTTAAGTAAAATTGGGAATGTGAAAGACTGGTAGTACAAGCGGAGGATGGGTGGTGAGGAGGGAGAGAAAAGAGGAATGTTCTACATGCACAAAGGCTTATGATATGGTTGGACTGTGTCCCCACTCAAATCTCAACTTGAATTGTATCTCCCAGAATTCCCATGTGTTGTGGAAGGGACCTGGCGAGAGGTAATTGAATCATGGGGGCTGGTCTTTCCTATGCTATTCTTGTGATAGTGAATAAGTTTCATGAGATCTGATGGGTCTATCAGGGGTTTCCGCCTTTGCTTCTCCTCATTTTTCTCTTCCCATTGCCGTGTAAGAAGTGCCTTTCACCTCCCACCACAATTCTGAGGCCTCCGCGGTCATGTGGAACTGTAAGTCCAATTAAACCTCTTTTTCTTCCCAGTCTTGGGTATGTCTTTATCAGCAGTGTGAAAACAGACTAATACAGTAAATTAGTACCACCACAGTGGAGTGTTGCTGAAAAGATACCCCAAAATGTGGATGTGACTTTGGCACTGGGTAACAGGCAGAGGTTGAAACAGTTTGGAGGGCTCAGAAGAAGACAAGAAAATGTTGTAAAGTTTGGAACCTCCTAGAGATTTGTTGTATCACTTTGACAAAAATGCTGATGTTGATATGAACAATAAGGTCCAGGCTGAGGTGGTCTCAGATAGAGATGAGGAACTTGTTGGGAACTGGAGCAAAGGTGACTTGATACATTTTAGCAAAGAGACTGGCAGCATTTTGCCCCTGGCCTAGAGATTTGCGGAACTTTGAACTTAAGAGAGATGATTTAGGGTGTCTGGCGGAAGAAATTTCTAAGCAGCAAAGCATTCAAGAGGTGTCTTGGGTGCTGTTAAAGGTATTCAGCTTTATAAGGGAAGCAGAGCATAAAAGTTTGGAAAATTTGCAGCCTGACTACGGGATAGAAAAGAGAAACCCATTTTCTGGGGAGAAATTCAAGCTGGCTGCAGAAATTTGCATAAGTAGGAAGGAGCCTAATGTTAATCTCCGAGACCATGGGAAAAATGTCTCCAGGCTATGTCAGAGACCTTCACAGCAGCCCCTCCCATCACAGGCCCAGAGACCCAGGAGGAAAAAATGGTTTCCTGGGCTGGGTCCAGGGTCCCCTTGCTGTGTGCAGCCTCGAGACTTGGTGCCCTGTGTCCCAGCCACTCCAGCTATGGTTGAAAGGGGCCAATGTGCAGCTTTAGCTGTTGCTTCAAAAAGTGTGGAAGCCCCAAGCCTTGGCAGCTTCCACGTGGTGTTGAGCCTGTGGGTGCAGAGAAGTCAAGAACTGAGGTTTGGGAACCTCCGCCTGGATTTCAGAAGATTTATGGAAATGTCTGAATACCCAGCAAAAGTTTGCTACAAGGGTGGGGCCCTCATGAAGAACCTCTGTTAGGGCAGTGCAGAAGGGAAATGGGGGGTCAAAGCCCCCACACAGAGTCCCTAATGGAGCACTGACTAGTGGACCTGTGAGAAGAGGGCCACCATCCTCCAGACCCCAGTATGGTAGGTCCACCAACAGATTGCACTGTGCTCCTGAAAAAGCTGCAGACACTCAACACTAGCCCATGAAAGCAGCCAGGAGGGAGGCTGTACCCTGTAAAGCCACAGGGATGGAACTGCCTAAGATCATGGGAACCTACCTCTTGCATCTGTGTGACCCGAATGCAAGACATAGAGTCAAAGGAGATCATTCTGGAACTTTAAGAGTTGACTGCCCTGTTGGATTTTGGACTTGCATGGGGCCTGTAGCCCCTTTGTTTTGGCCAATTTCTCCCATTTAGAATGGTTGTATTTACCCAATGCTTGTCCCCTCATTATATTTAGAAAGAAACTAACTTGCTTTTGATTTTACAGGATCATAGGCAGAAGGGACTTGCCTTGTCTCAGATGGGATTTTGCACGTGGACTTTTGGGTTAATGCTGAAATGGGTTGAGAATTTGGGGGACTGTTGGGAAGACATGATTGATTTTGAAATGTGAGAACATGAGATTTGGGATGGGTCAGGGGTGAAATTACATGGCTTGACTGTGTCCCTACCCAAATCTCAACCTGAATTGTGTCTCCCAGAATTCCAACGTGTTGTGGAAGGGACCTGATGGGAGGTAACTGAATCATGAGGGCCGGTCTTTCCCATGGTATTCTCATGACAGTGAATAAGTCTCATGAGATCTAATGGGTTTAACAGGCATTTCTGCTTTTGATTCTCCTCATTTTTCTGTTGCTGGGAAGAAATATGCTGGGTTTAGGGCATGTGGAATAGGTCTGTGATACATTTGGGTGTTGATTTCAAAGTTTTCATGGGTGTTTTGGGGAGACTTATTCTATATGAGGAATCATCAATGGATGTAAAGTAGGTTCTGATAAGATATGTGGTCAGGGCCACAATATATACTTGGGTAACACCTCAAAGTAGGTTAAGGACTGGATAAGACTCCACCCAAACACAACCCTTCCAGCCAATTTACTAAATGCAAAAGCCAGGAAGAAGTGCCTTTCACCTCCCGCCATGATTCTGAGGGCTCCACAGCCATGTGGAGCTGTAAGTCTAATTAAATCTCTTTTTCTTCCCAGTTTTGGGTATGTCTTTATCAGCAGCATGAAAATGGACTAAAACAGCTTACAAATAAATTCTCGTTATAAAGATCCCTGAAGTGGAGCAGAGAAACATTTGGCTCTTGTTTGGTTGCTTGGTACTAGGAAATATCAGGGAATATTTCAGTGATTTTGTTGTTTTACTAGATTTTAAGTGCCTCAAAGCCAGTATTTTATCAATTTCTTCATCTCCAGCACTTAGCAGTGCCCAGCACAAACTAGACATTAGTACATCATGTTGAACAGAGGTGGCTTCAAGTACATTCTTGAGCATAGCAAACACAGCGTTCTGTAACTCAGTGGAAAGAATGCTAAACCTCCAGTCACAGATGTTGTCAGTGCCTGCTACAGCCACTTGCCATTTACCTCGGCACACTGAAGACCTCTTACTGGGATAACTCTTTGATGACTAGATGACTCTTTGCATAACGATTTATTGAGATTATGGGAGTACACTTAGTCCACAGGTAGTAAAAACTGGGAGTCCCAGAGAGTTAATAGTGATAACAGATGGAGAGATGGTAGATAAATACCCCAGCTTTCTTGCCCTTCATGTGGGATAACTCTGATGTGTGTTCTATGCTGTCTCCCAGTGAGATGAGTTCTAAACCTATGGTGGTAACTGATGTAATCTTGTACATTTTATTATCTTCCTTCCCTTCCCTTCCCTGACTCACTTTCTCACTCCTTTTCTGATGTTTCCAAGGATGGTCTTTCAAATAAATTAATCCCAATCCTTATCTCAATGTTTTATTTCAGGGGAACCCAAAACCAAGATACAACCTGAAACACTAATGGGTGGAGTGGTATCTCTTACCTCCTGTTAACAAATACCAGCAGAATAAAAGCCGTGAAAGAACAACTACTAAAATTTGCAGAGGTGACAGGGTGAGAAAGATTTTCTTTGAGGCTGAGGACAATCAGATTTGGAATTTAGGAGTGGAACAGAACAACCCTGTGATGGGCAGGTGACTCCCTGCCAAGGAAAGGAAAAACAAAGGAGACCAGTGAAGGAGATGCAGGAAGTGGCAAAATTGCTGGAGTAGCCCCTCTTGTCCCTGGTCTGTTAGAGAATGAAGAGTTGAGTAATGAGCACTGTTTGGGAAGAGGAAATATGCTGGGTTTAGGGCATGTTGAATAAGTCTGGGATACATTTGGGTGTTGATTTCAAGGTTTTCATGGGTGTTTTGGGGCGACTTACTCTATATGAGGAATCACCAAGGGATGTAAAGTAGGTTCCGATAAGATATGTGGTCAGGGCCACAATATGTACTTGGGTAACACCTCAAAATAGGTTAAGGCCTGGATAAGACTCCACCCAAACACAACCCACCCAGCCAATTTACTAAATGCAAAAGCCAGGAAGCAGGAAAAATGTAATTTTCTGAACAAGCAGGCAGAGCTTCATATTTTAAAGCATCCACTGAAAGGACTTCAAAGAAGAAACAAGAGAAATGTAGAGACAGAGATATGTAGAATCCAATAGGGTGATAAAAGTGAATAAAAGAGTGAAAAACATTTAAGATCAAAGTAGAGGTATTTTAATGCAGCAAAGAGATATAGGACACAGCATAGATGTTGACAAGGCAATTAGATCAAGTTATGGTGCAAAAAATCTTGATCAACAGGGGACACAGCTTGCCTAAATTACAACTGATATGTCTTTCCACACTGAGGATGGCTGCCTTCATTGGTTTGCCAATAGACCAGAGGAGGCAGTTTCATGTTTGCACTAAGACAGTCACACCCTGGTAAATAAACAAATGGTGATAACAAAAGAGATGAACAGCTTGTTTCCAACTCTTCACAGGACACTGTTTAGGCTCCGTAAGGAACCTGGTCATCAGGGATGATTATTGCCTAGTCCATCCCTGAGGAGAGATGAAGAGAAAGAGAAGAGAGAGGATGCAGAGGAAAGGGGAGGACAGAGGAGGGAAGGGGGAGGCAATTTTGCGTTTTCTTCAAAATACTACATTGTATGACTGCCAATAATAAGGCAATACAATTCCAAATAATTTTTTTTTTTTTTGCTTGCTCTGCCCTTTAGAGAATTGAGGAACAATCTAGCAGCCTGTGCCCATAGGTTTGTGAAGCTGTTTTCCCTTTGTTTATCTCATTTTCAAAAATAATTAATTGCCTATCCATCTCACTGCTTTTCTCTTTGCCTTCTTTAAAATTGACTTTCCAAAAGACACAGATCTTTGTCACAAAAAATGAAAAAACATCCAAAGGCAGGGGCTTCTCTTTATTAACGGTGTTTGTTAATTAGTGGTACTTTCTTGTACCACTGGGGAAAATAGAATTCTAACCTTTCTTCCTTAAATTTGCACCCTGCAAATACTCTGCATTTTGAGTGAGGCCGCAGTGGATTTCACAGCTCAGCTCCACAATCCCGACAGTGCAGGTTCAGAAGGCCTTTCCTGAAGGCTCCTTTGCCCGAAGGGCTGGACCTGACTGTCTCACCCCAGCTGGCCTTGGCAGGATAGCAGGGGAGGAGGAACTTCTGCAGTTTCCCTGGGGCTATATTTATCACCTTCCTTTTCTCACTGACCTTACTCCACCTTGCTCAAGCAAGCAACTAAGACAATTAGACAACTAAGCAATTAGACTTTGGCAGCTACAATTAAAGAGACTTCCAGTATTCTGAGAAACATTAAAGTTGTAAATAAGATAGTGGTCACCAGGAAATTGATCTATCTGCTATGGTTTGAATGTCCACTCCAAAATTTATGTTGAAATTTAATCTCCAGTGTGGCAGTATTGACAGCTGGGGTCTTTCATGGGTGACTGAATCATCAGGTCTCTGTCCTTATGAATAAGATTAATCCATTTATGGATTAAAGGGTTATTGGAGTCATGAGTTATGATGGGAGGGCAACTGGTGGCCTTATAAGAAGAGGAAGAGAGACCTGAGTTAGCACATTAGCAAACTCTGTCCCCTTGCCATGTGATACCCTGTGTCACCTTGGGATTCTTCAGTTAGTCCCCCCATCAGCAAGAAGGTTCTCACCAGATGCATCCCCTCGACCTTGGATTTAGCCTCCATAACTGTAAGTAACAAATTCCTTTTCTTTATAAATTACTTAGTTTCAGGTATTCCATTGTAAGCAACGGAAAATGAACCAATACAGAAAATTATTGCTTTCTGTGTGATTTTATTCTGTTAATGGAATCATTATTCTTTAGCATTCTACCATCATCCTCATCTCCAACAAGAATGACAAGTATCCAGGGAAACAGACTCCAGCATTGTTACCCACGTGTGGCGGCTCTGCAGCATAATAGAGTGCTTCCTCTTCAGGGAAGAGCAGGGCAAGAGACAGGAGGGTGTCAGGGAGTCTGTAGAACAACAGCCCTTACCAAAAACCTTGATTGTGGTGGAGCTCCTCAAGATTTTGTCAGGACCGACTCTCATGTGGCAAGAGAACTTCCGCCCATCATCGAAGATTTGGACTGGAGAGAGGTGAAGTCTGTAGTCTGTACCAACCTTGACTCTATCTTTAAGTAATGTGGAACTGCTGATGAGGTGATCTTGGGAGATAAGTGTTTGCTGAGTTCCATTATCCTCCTGGTGAGAAAAATCATTACCAGTTATTGAGCCCTCAACTGTGCCAGCTCTGAACTAGGCATTTCACAAGCATCGACTCATGTATTTTTTGTAAAGTAGAGAGGAAGAATGAAGGATGGAAATTAAGAGACATTTAGTATATTACTAGAGAAAGTATACACTTGACTTTCAGTTAAAAACTATTGTCACCCTCTCCTAACAAATAGAAACATTCTGTTCTTCTGACTAGACCTTCTCCTTCATAATCTTCTATGAACTGCATATCTGGAGTAGGATTTGGGGGCTGGAATGGGTGTGGAACTAATGGCAGATTTTAATTTTCATTTAAGAAGTTCTGGCATCTTACTGCTAAGATGTGCTGAGAAGACTGTATCAGTGTGAAGATTTCATAAAATCTTCACTTAAACTGGATGATTACAGTTATCCCTGAATTCCTTTAGAAAAGGACTCTCTTCAGCTCCTCCCTGAGCCTGGACTAGGATCAGGTAAAGTGACGTTCTCAAAGTCTTGCTAGTGAAATGTTGGCACCCAACAGTGAGTACCTCCTTAAATTTTGTGCCCTGGGCACCTCCTTGCCTCCTTTCACAGCCTTGTTCTGGTCCTAACCCTATTCTCTTTTTTTCTGTGTTTGTGTTAGCTTCAAAGAGGATGCATGAAGAGTAGGCTGAAAATGTTAATCTGAATTTTGGAGATCAGAGTATGTTTGAGGTACTTGGTTTTTCTATCGCATATCCTTCCTTCCATCTGTGATGAAAAGCACTATTATTCTGTCTGTGCCTGGAATTTTTTTGGACAAGCTCCCTGGGTTGTCACAGTGTTGATTGATGTCAATAAACGTGCTCACTAGGGGCCCAGTGAGGAGGGGATTCTTGAGGGGCACAGGGGTAGAAGATGGATTAGGTCTTCAGACCCCGTTAGTATGACTCAGCATTCTCGGTTGAGCTGCTTTTAAAACACCCCGATGCACACGCTTCTCTTCTAGAGATTCTAATTTAGTCTGTCTGGGATAAGGCCATGGCTAGGACAGTTGTTTTTAAGGTACTCAGGGAATCCAGGGCTGACATCTACTGGCCTAACTCTAAACAACAGATGAATCCTTGTGCACAGGCATCAGGGGAAATGGAGGGAATTAAAATGGAGAAGGATAAACAGGAATGCATTCAATGGGGGGAAATGTTACAAAATAATGATAAGATCTATGAATTGGAATCTCTAGTTTTAAAAATGAGACAGATCAGGCTACATGAAATGGAAACCCCATTCAAGTATGGGCAGAAACAGAGGAAGGACTAAAGCAGACTTCTTAAATAGTTTAAAGAGATAATTCCAAAATATACTTAGTAGAAACTCTTATGTAAGACACAGTTCTTTAGCTGAATCTGGCTAGGATTTGTATCAGTCTTACATGCAGATAGTATTGTGTTATTGGCTGCAAATAATCACACTCTGCTGAATTCTTTTTCCTGAAGCAATTTACATACCTTTTACCCTTAGAAAGAAGGACCCAAGAATCTGTGCTGCTGTTTTCTTTAAAGAAGAAAAGCACAAGAAAAAGGGAGAAAGACTGTATTACAGAGACAGGATCGCCCAGAGGAGCTCTAAGTATTGGGTGGGGACAGGAGAAGAAAGTGGAAAGCATGTCACTCAGCACTGGCAGGTCTGGAGGTCAGTAATTAAGAAGGCAGGTAACCCCTGCAGATCTTTTGGCACAGGTATGTTTGGCAGCCTCTTGCTTTTTTGTGTGTGTCAGGATTTTAGAGTTGAAAATGTTCCTTGGTCATTTAGTATATGACTACCATTTGGAACAGTTCCATCAACTGTCACTTTGTTGTGGGAAAAAGAGCAGTTACATGCTGAAGTTGGAGACTGGTGAGAAAAACCGCTTTTTTCTTTATTATATAGCAGATTGTGACTAGGTGGTTCAGTTGATAGAGAAAAAATACAAAACCTTTCTACTTTATCCAAAGGTTGCTTTTTTCCCCTCGGCAGTTGACTTTTGCAGAAAGAAAGTTTGTTCCTTCATTGGAAAAGATGGGATTCAGTTGCAAAGAACGCCCTGTAACCTACAAGATAAGGAGATCCTGAGACATTCTAGAGTCTTCAGTTATAAAGGGGGCAGTAGCAAGAACTTACATATGAGTGGCTGCCTTCATAGAGCAAATGGGAGGAGAGGTGAAAAAATTAGCACAGGCAAACAACGAAATGCCTAGGGATGGGAGAGGGAGAAAAATACTAATATTATGTTATGACCACTATTAAAATTTCATATTCTTATTAGTCATAGTTTAAATTTATTTAGTACCTATTATATTGTAAGAATTCTGCAAAGTCCTTTCAAGTCTTGTTTACTTCTTACAACTATGTAAAATAAATTGAGGCTAAAAATTTGCTCAAATATCACACAGAGTAAGAGGTATTTAAGAAACAGCATCAAAAAGCAAGGATGCCCAGAACTGGGGACAAATGTCTCAGATACAATTTGTACTAATAAGAACCAAACTATGAAATCACAATAATAAATTAAAAAAACCTTTCTGAAGTATATTGAGTGAGAAGTTTAACAGAAATTTTAGAAAGCTAGAACCTTTTATGTGAGTTGTAGGTTACAGGGGTGTGGGCAATTTGCTGATTGAAAGGGGCCTTTGTATGACATATTGTCCCACTTTTGGTGATAGGTGTTTAGAGCATACCTCAACTCCTACTTGATAATAATGCTCTCAGCTAACCCAGTCTTCAGGAAACAGACTGGTGGAGGCTAGAACCTGCATGTGAAAGCCTGATTTCTACCAGGTTTTTCTTTTCCTGTTCTTCAAAGAAAAAAATTGCTCACTTTAAAAATTATTAATAAGTATTTCTAAAACTTTATGGATTCACACCTTGGTAGACTCTCACATTTTAATGGGAAATATAGATTTAATGAGCTAACATATATGATATACTTACTCTAGTCCTGACACTTAATAGATGTTCAATAATACAAGCTTATTATTATCTAGTCCAGCCTATGAGATCAACCTGCTATTTCATGAGTATTCATTATGTGCCTGGCTAAATTGAGGAATTATGGAGATTCATTGCTATGGTTTGAATGTTTTTGTCCCTTCCAAAACTCATATGGAAACTTAATCCCCAATGGCACAGTGTTGGGAGGAGAAGCCTAATGGGAGATCCAAAGGGCTCTGCCCTCATAAATGCATTAATGCCTCTGTACAAAGTGCTTGTAGTAGTGAGTTCTCTCTCTTCTGCTCTTCTGCCATGTGAGGACACAACTTTTTTGTCCTCTCTGGAGAATACAGCCTTCAAGGTGCCATCTTGGAAGCACAGAGCCCAGGTTCTAACTTGCTGGCACCTTGATTTGGGACTTCCCAGCCTCCAGAACTGTGAGAGAATAAATTTCTGTTTATAAATTTCTCAGTTTCAGATATTCTGTTATATGCAGCAGCACAAAATAGACTAAGACAGTTATAAAGTCATGAATAGCTCAATCTGCTCTCTTAACAGTGTCAACCCTTATACACTAGCCCTTGGGGGACAAAATGGCCATGAAGCCCAGAGACAACAAGTTGATTGAAAATACTGTTCCTTAAACAATATAAATGTAGTAAGGTCTCAAAAACATACAAGCAACAGTCCGCCTTTATTTACAAATTTGATATTTTGTTCATCATGGATTTTCCCTAACTTCTGATTTTTAAAAATATTGTATTAAAATATTTATCTTGATTGCTAATATTTTTGTGCTCCCTTAAATTTTGCTCCCAAGATTAAGAGCCTTACTTGCTTCACTCTAATCCCAGCCCTTAGGTCGCATAGCTAGTAAGTAGTGGAGATCCAGGTCTTGAAAACAGCAATTTCCCTCCAAAAGTCACATTGTTAATGACTTTGCTATATATAGTCTCACAAAAGTAGTAGAAGAAACAGTCTTTGCCTTTCCTACATATAATCTACTTAAGGGCTGAGTTTGGTGGCTCATGCCTATAATTCCAGCACTTTGGGAGGCCAAGGCTGGTGGATTGCTTGAACTCAGGAGTTCAAGACCAGCCTGGGAAACATGGTGAAACCCTGTCTTTCCTAAAAATACAAAAAAATTAGCCAGGTGTGGTGGCACATACCTGCTGTACCAGTTACTCGAGAGGCTGATGTGGGAGGATCACCTGAGCCTGGAGAGGTCAAGGCTGCAGTGAGCCAAGATTATGTCACTGTACTCCAGCCTGAGCAACAAAGTCAGACCCTGCCTCAAAAAAAAAAAAAATCTAAAAAAAATTAATTTTAAAATATAATTTTTAAATAGATCTTTTGCACTAAAAAAACTACTTGAGGAGAAGAACAAACACACACACACAAACAAATATGAAAATCAGGAGCCACAGAAAATAAACAAATGCATAATTAAATTATGTATAGGAGCTTAATAAAATAATTAGCATGGTAAGGGCTGAAAGGGATCATATTGAATCATGAAACTGCTGTTATATGTCCCTTAAGTACTTGACAAATTCTAAAATAAGTCACTGAGGCTTTGTATTTGAACTAGAATCAAAATTTTCAATTTAGAAGAGGAATGTTTGTACTACAGATTGAGTGTCGCTTATCTGAAATGCTTGGTATCAGAAGTATTTCAGGCTTCAGATTGTTTTGGATTTTGGAATATTTACATTATGCCCGTTGAACATCTCAAATCTGAAGATCTGGAATCTGAAATAATCCATTGAACATTTCTTTGAGCATCATGTGTGTGCTAAAAAACTTTCAGATTTTGGAACATAATTTCAGGTTTTCAGACTTGGCATGTTCAGCCTCCTTGATTTAGTGATGATATTTCGTCTCTGAGCTATCCTGAGCTCCTTGAAACCAGCTCCATGTCAAAGCTGGATGCACTGACCACAGCACGTGGCAGGTGCTGAGTGTACAGAGCTCATTCGATAACTGCTGTTAACTGTATTGATTGCTACTCCTTTTTTCTCCAAACTGTTTCCTATCTTCACATTTCCTCCATTTATTCTCCATCCAGTCAGTGCTGTCAAAGCAAGCTGCTTGCAAAGCTTCCTATGTCCATTTTGTAGACCACCAGAACAATATATTTCTAATCATTGTTGTTGGTTATCAACACTTTGCAGTTCGGCTAGCACTTTATTTTTTTATTAAAGACAATTAGAATCAGCTGCCATCAGGTAAGAGGTTACAGTTTTGTTTTTTGAATAGTGAGGCATCCATAAGCATAACAAACATTGTCTAGAGTACCATTTACCTTTTAACATAAATAGCACAAATATTAAATAAGAGCATATTGAAGATATACATAAAAATTTTAAGATAGATGAGCCTCTGTAGTTATGTGCTTTGGTCACTAATATTGAATTGTTTGAATTGGAAATATTCTTGTCCTTCTCTTCATGATTTTGAAGAGAATAATCATGAATTTCTTTATTTTCACTGACTTTGGAAACAAATATTTCCTCATACACATTTTCCCATCTGCACTACCAATTTGTACTTAAAGTTCCCAGGGTCTTGGTGTAGTGTAAGTCTGTCTTTTGCCAGCCAACTATTTAATTATCCAGCTCAAATATAACCTTTTCTAAGAAACTTTTCCAGGTCCATCTAGTCGGAATTGAACTGTTTTTCCCATGCTGCCATTTTTTACATTTTTATTAAAGGTGTATGTCATGGTAGGAAATATGTCCAATATAATTTTGTATCCCTGCAGGACTTGGCGCTCAAAACAGATTCACATAAGTTTATTGGACTGAACTGAAATTTATGCTGTGGGAAATAAGGACGATAGTTTGCTATGAAAACAGAGTATTATCGTATATTTAGAAGCTTCCAGAATAAGACTGCCGAATTTCCCTAATGACTATATGCTTATGTCCCAGTGCGTAAAATGGGAAAAATATCACTTATCTTTTAGCTTCCAACTGCATCCCATCAAAATATACATATTCTAGGATTTCTTATACGTTACTCCTCCATTCACATAGATTATTAGTCTTCATTAAAGGGTTAACCCTTTGTGTTTACTTAGTTACCCCTCACGCTGGATGAATGTTAGATACACCGTCCATTTGCGCCTGATGCCTGTCTACCTCAGTGTATTCCCAGTCTTGCAATGTAACTTCCCAAAATGCAGAGTGTGTCCCATTAGCACATTTAACACAGCCTTAGCATGAGATCAGGCACATGTAACATAAGAGTTTATTTTATAAGACAGAATCCCAATAATAACCTTTCCTATGAGGGTCATGATTGAATTAATTAGCTTTTATAAAATTACACATACAGGAAGACATCACTTTCATTTTTCAGTGACTTAGATAATTTTAGTTTGTAAATTGTTTCCAAGGTTTCGTGAGTCACTTGGGGCAGAAGGCCTTTGAAGCTTCCCAGAGTTCAGTATAGGAAGTTTCTGCTCTCCTGAGCTCACCTTCATCACTTTTATGTTGTAATCTCTTTCTAAAGAGATTATATAATGTTTGTAGGAACAATAGACTTATCATTATGATTATTATTATTAGTTTAAAAAGAGATTAAAGACCAAAAATACGGATTGGCTGGAATATTTGTGTCCTTTGCAGACATGTAGCAATTATGATACTAAGAGTTGTAGCTTATTCCCTAACATAAGTGTTGCCAGTGGCACCAGTTTGTTTTTGACTTCACTGCACAAAAGAATTTGAGAGCAATTTTACCGCACAAAAGAATTTGAGACTAAGTTCAAAGTGGAAGGAGGTAAGAGAGCTTACTGCGAAGCAAAAGTACACTCACCGCTGATCACAGAGGGCTACTCAAAGGTGAGACCATGCTGACTGACACTAGAGAAACTCCCTTTATGAGTTTCATATGATTATTCATGAAGGGGTAGGAAGGCGTGTTGCTATTAAGCACGTTCTGGATGGTCCTCTGGATGTGCATGTGCTATTGTTGTACATGCTGGTAGATACATGGCATGTCTCATTAACATCTTAAATCTCTACTCATGGGTGTATTTTTTACTATTCTAATGAGCATGGGTCAGCCCAAAGACACTAATCATGGGTTTCTGCACTTGCATGCATGTGGGAATTTTTCCTTTCCGCTCCTTTACCTCCTTGCTGTAGGATGTTCTAACCATGAGCCCAGGGTGTGGGTTGTGCACTGTCAGGCAGTTTGTTCTCTCCATTTATTTAGGAAGTTTGTTCTCCTTTAAGGGAGACTATAACCACCCTATGTCATCTACTTTTTAAGGACATTATTTGGTTTAAGAGACTGGCTGAATCCTACAGCCATCAACAGTGTGGGGCATAGATGTAAATGAGAGGACATTTTGAAAGGACATGCACTATAGGATTTTAATTAGCACATTTGCCAACACCATGTTCCCTTTGAAGAAAGGTTTCTTTAGAAAGATTCTTCAAGTTGTCTGTATCATGGTGTATTCTTTAAAGTGGCAGCATGGCTTGAGGTTCTAGTGGATGTTTAAGGTTCACCCTCTCACTGTGTGACCTTACGTGCACTCTCTGGCATTCATTTACTCTAAAGGTCCTGGCAGAATCCAAAGGTAATGTCTATATGGCCTTCTTAGTTTCTTTAAAGGCAGCTACTTGATACACGGTGACTCATCAGTCATCAAGTCTTTGAGACTTAATGAGCTGCCACTCAGTAAATAATCAAACAGCATGAATTTAGTGATCATCAATTTAATATGAGAACAATGAACAAGACTGTGGGGAAAGAGGACAAATAGAAACTAATTAATTCAAGTATTTATTAAGTATTTATGAGTACCCATGTTCTTGACTCTATACTAGATGCTAGAGATTTTTAAAATGAGCGATACAACTTTTTGTCCAGGAGAAGCTCAGAGTCACATAAAAGACACACACTGAAGGCTTTGCATTTGCTTAGAAAAACAGATTACATACCCATGAGACAAGATAAGAACACTACAGTAAAAATACGTACAGTAAAACTTTAACCAGTTTAACCAGTAAAAAAAAAAACCAGTTGCCATTGTTGGTGAATCTGTGATAATTGGGATAGGAACTTTCTGCTCTGTTGGGGGAAAATATTGAAGCAAGGTATGCATTTCATTACTAAAAGGTTTAGTATAGTACATTTCTGTTCTCTTGGAATTATCTCACTTCTTAACCTTTTTCTCAGATGTATGTTGTATCATGTTTGTTAAGAACAATGGACTTATATTCATCCTAATGATGTGCATAATGTCCAGGAAGCCTTACTTTTTGGAAAGCAAATCCTATAAAAGGGCAAACGTGTTTTTTGACAGATGACAGACACTGTAGGTGTTACAACCATTTGGGAGAGTTATTTTAAAATATAATTCTTTTTATTACTTACTATATGAAAAATAGCTAGACAGTGAAAAATTATCAGTAGGTTGTATTTAAAGTTCTTCGTACAAGTCAATTATTTGGGATTTGGCACAAACCCAAGGAAATGTTTTTATATATAGGGTCTAGTTTCCAAGACTGTCCACAAAAATCTAGGTAGCTTGTAATGTGAATAATCAACCATCTGAATCACAGTATTTTCCAAATTGAGCCAGCTGTTATATTCATGAGGATTCGTGAGTTTAATAAGAATTTTTAAATCCTGTTTTCATTTTGACAAAAATATAAAAATTGCACTTTGGGAGGCCGAGACGGGCGGATCACGAGGTCAGGAGATCGAGACCATCCTGCCTAACACGGTGAAACCCCGTCTCTACTAAAAAATACAAAAAACTAGCCGGGCGAGGTGGCGGGCGCCTGTAGTCCCAGCTACTTGGGAGGCTGAGCCAGGAGAATGGCGTAAACTCGGGAGGTGGAGCTTGCAGTGAGCTGAGATCCGGCCACTGCACTCCAGCCTGGGCGACAGAGCAGACTCCGTCTCAAAAAAAAAAAAAAAAAAAAAAAAAATATATATATATATATATATGTGTGTGTGTGTGTATATATATATAAATTAACATACAGTAATCATATTCTGTATCATCTAAATGAATGCCCTGTTATGTGATTCTTGAAATCATGTTTATGGTCACCTCTATAATTGTGTTTGTCTCTTTGTTGTCATTTGTTTTTAACAGTTTTAGGGGTTTACTCTATACACTGGTTAGTAGCTGGCTGCCATTTGATTGACTAACATTAAAGTTATAATGACACAATTCTTTCATATTTACTATTATCCTCATGTTGATTTTGTTTACCTGTTATGACAAAAAGCTCAGACAATTTTAGTTTTTAAGATTAAATTTAGATTTTAAAAATAAACTGATGCATTAGGCAGAATAGTGTAGACTAATGATAAAATAACAAAGGCAGACAAAGTGGATAAACGATGCAGTTATGTTAAGGTATAGGCCAAATTAAATCATAAATCCAATTAGATGAAGATCTGTATAGATGAATTCTGCAGTATTTCAAGGAGAGAAAAGTAGTGGGAGAGTTTAGTCATCACACAGGACACGTTAAGCAACTTAATAGTCAGCCCACCATAACTGCCAAAGTGAATACTCAGTGGAATTTTTTAAATTTATAACTAGGGTTATGTCTTACAGTGCCTTAGCAAAATAATAGACCAGTATTTATTTTTGCTCTACACATCATTTTTAAAATTGGAAAATTTTTCATAAAAATCCAGATTTCTGGCTTTTTTTTTTTTTTTTTTTCAATGAGAAGGCATGGCAACTATAGACCTGTGGCCCCCTGTGGCATTAATAGAGCTGGGCAGTGACTGTTTCTTACACAAGTCCTGCTTGTCTCCTATACATTTGCTGCTTATATTTCACAAGCATTAGAGTCTGTGCTTCCCAATCTAAGCCAATGTTGGATATTTCCCAGGATGCAGTAATAAGGGTTTTTGGAAAAGGCAGTCTGTAGCTCTGCATATGTTGCTTGTGAAACAAGTATTTGTGAGTAGGGGCTTCTGCTGAATATGGCTCCTTTCTAGGGCACTATCACACTTTGTTCTTTCTGTAATCGTGGTTTGGTATGTAGATAGAAATAAAAATCAATCTTTAGAAGCAAATTTATAAATTAATTCACTGCATTCATAGACTCAGAGGCTTGCCTGTGAGAAGGAATATGAGTGTCCTCTCCTTCCTTCCCTACCCCTCCTCCCACCACTGGCATAATGCCTGCCTGTCATTTGTATGCTTCCTTCCCTATTATTACTGCTTATTCATTTTACTTCATTAATGTTTAAAGACGATTGCAGTTATTCACTGAAAAGGGCAACACTTACCACCAACCATGCATAGGTGAACTCAGATGAAATTTCTGAGGAGCTATTTTGAAAGCATGGTATTTCCAGAGTCTGATTTATCTCTATTTCTATTGTATGGTTGCTTTTCCACTCATCTGGTGTAACTGTAACAAAACATAAGGTAGAAAATACATGAATCTCTGATTGGTTTGTAAAGTGTTTTTATCAAAGAGACAAAAACAGTTTTAGTACAGGGATTCATCTATCCTCAGGGTACACCTATGAAGCAGAGAGGTGTACCCTCATTGTATAAGTGGCTAAACAGAGTCACTGAGAAGCACAGAATTGTTGCTAAACACTGAAAAATTACAAGGAAATGACCCTAACAGAATCAAACTCATCATTTGGCGTGTTCCTCTGCTTTAGCCCCAAATTGGTGCTTTAATCTTCAAGTCCCATTTCCTTGATCAGATAGAATATAAAACTTCATAACCTAGCCTTAATTGTCTTTTTATTTTGTTGGACTTTATTTTTTAGAGTAACTACTAAAATTAGGTTCACAGCAAAATTGAGCAGAAAGTACAAAGTTCCCACTATATCTGCTTCCTCTACCCACCCACAACCTCCCCAATGGTGGACATCCTGTTCCACAGCCGTACATTTGTTAAAATTAATGAACCCACACTGGCATGTCATTATCACCCAAAGTTCATAGTTTACATTAGGGTTTACTCTTAATTTTATACATTCTATGGGTTTGGACAAATGTATAATGACATGTATCCACCATTATAGTATCATACATAATAGTTTCGCTGCCCTGAAAAGCTGATCTTTTTACAGTCTTCATATCTAATAGTCTTCTCAGAGCTTATAAACATTCCTCCCACAAAGGAATTACACAAAAATACATAAGGAAACTTTGAGGAAGCAGTGTTAATTATTTTCATTTTTAAGGTAATAGAAGATAAATATCCATTTTGTAATCTCTCCTATTGGGAAAGTTTTATATACATACATATAAATTTGTGATTGAACTATGACATCAAAAGAAATTTATAAATAAAGGCAACTCTATCATCCAAATATCCTAAAAATCTTATATTCTTTTTTCTATATCTATTCAAATCTTGTTTGCATACATGCAGGTTTTCTCACAGTCTGCAATCTTATTTACCAATGAATGTTATGTATATTGTTACTTTAAAATGTTTTGTGTGATTCTTGAACTATTGGTGATTTTAATTTATGGGGGCTTCATGTCATTTTATCATATATACTAATCATCATTTATTTAGTCATTTCCAATTATTGAATCATTATGCTCTTTCAGTTTGGATTTTTTACTTTATTTTAAACCATTACATGCTATATAGCAAGGATCATCCTTATGCTAATAGCTTTCTTCTGACCATTCGGCTACTTAAGATAAATTCTCAGAAGTATAATTAATGGATCATTGAGTATGAACATATTTATTGCTACTAACATTATGTGTGTGTATATATACATATAAAACATATATATGTTATATATATTATATATTAGTCCATCAAAATAAAAAGAAAAGGGTAGGTTATGAAGTTTTATAGTCTATCTGATCAAGGAAAAGGAAACTGAAGATTAAAGCATCAATTTAGGGCTAAAAATATTATATATAAATATATGCTATATAACAGTATACATTTTTAATGGCATGTTTCTCAGTTTATAAATTTTATATCTAGCCTTTAGATCTTTGTTATATTTTAATCTCTTATCAATATCATCTAGCTTCTTTACTGGTAACTCTTTCCTCCTCCTTTTCCTAATTAAAACCAGATCCCCACAGCATTTCTTGCACTCTAATTCCTCAAGTTCTGGAGGTGGGATCAGTGTTTTCTTTGCTCTCCACTGCTCTTTCCAAATAGTACTCTAAGCCCATAATTGAAAAAAAAGAACCCTGTCCCATAAGGGGGAAAAAATCACTTAGCTATCACAGCACTTCCAGATGGAGTTGTTTGTATACCATCTCTACTATCATATTTTTTTGCCATATTTGCATATGATCATTACTACTATTTAATTTTATTCTTAAATTATTGTAATTGTTTTACTTATATGTATATATTTCTTTAAAATATACTGAATATCTCTGAAGCCCATGCCATCCAAATGTTAGTTATATTTTAATAAACATCAATCAAATACATAAGTATTATATTTTTGTAAACTTTGTCCCGAATCTGGGAAGCTGGCAGTATAAGTCGCATTACTTTTTGAATATACCAGAAACTCTCTATAAAAACAAAGAAGATAAATAAGGTAACGAAACTAAAACTACATAGACCATATCTACAAGAACACTAAATAATAACACATCCCTCTTAATTGGTGGGGAAAAATCCACTGAACCACTGTGTTATCAGCAACTGTGCAGAAAGAAACGGAGGAAGGTCAACTGGGCTTGTGATGGATCTTAGAACTAGAGAACCCACACCACCTCCCTCTGTCTAGTAACAGGTAATCACTGGAAAGACAGGTAGATTAATCCAAGAATACAAGACTAGTAGCTGAAATGGAGAAGAGAGTTTGCAGACACCAAATCACCAGTGTCTTCAAGAAAAATAAGAAAAAGGTTGTCAGTGCTGGAGCAGAAAGGACTTCTCAGGACACATGCCACGGGGAGAAAAAGCTGCTGGACATAGAATCCAATAAAACAGGACAGGTCCAATAAGAGAAATCAAAGAGGCAATTTAGGTAAACGTGAGGGATAGAAGCAAAGGAAATACACTCAGAAAGTACAATGGTAAAAAACTCATCTTTAAAATAACAGAAGAGGTGACTTTAGGGATACTGAACACTCTAGAAAAGCTAGCCTGGCTCACTCTTCTGTGATAAGAATGCATTTAACCTAAACATGAGTAACAGAAAGGGAATGAGATAGAATAACCTATAAAGATACCAGAAGCAAAAAGAGAGCAGAGAACAAAATAACGTTCCTACAACAACGAGAGCATATTATCAAGACATGACAACAAAGTAAATAAAAACTATAGCCAAATTATTCAAAATGAGCTAAAAGAAATAAAATGATGCAATTTGTGCACAATTTTGGAAAGTTCCCAATGAGTCCCATGGAAGAAAAAAGCTTACAAAGCATAGGTAACGAAATTCAAGAAAGGGTTAGAAATAATAATTTTTTAAAAAGTCACTCCAGAAATTAAGAGAAAATTAGAACAAAACCAGAAACATAGAAAAACAAAAGCTAATTCATTAAAGTTCATTTTCAAAATAGAATGAGGGAGATTTTGAAATAAATAAAGCAATATGTAATTATAAAAAAAGAAAAAAACTAATAAAAGAGATTCAAAGGAAATGATATGCAAAGAAGATAAAAATATATGTACAATAGAAAACGTTAAAGAAAAAAGATGAAAACAATGGAACAGAACAAATATTAAAAACTATAATTCAAGAAAAATATAATAAAATTTAAAATGACTAGAAAATGCACATTAAATGATTATACTGCAAAATTGGAAAATAGGCCCAGAATGGACAACTTTAAGTATGTTTGTATAAAAGTATCGAGCAAAGTCAAACCTGGGGAAAGAAAATCTGATTGTTATTAGCTTTTTGATAGCAGTCCTATGCCAGAAAACAGTAGAGTAACATAGTTAATATACTCAGGAAAGAAAATGTGAGCCAAAGATTTTATATTCAGCAAAATTGAATTTTTAAAATAAAGACTACAGAAAAATGTTAGAGTTATGCAAGAACTCAGAGAATATTGCTGCTATGAGCATTTCCTGAGGATTCTCCAACAGAATACATTTCAGACTGGAGATGCATTTACATAAAGGTTAGTAAATGTTGATTATGTATTTATCTTTAGCACTAAGAACATGTAATTGTTATAACAAAGGGAATAGTAATGAATATATGTTTTTAAATAAAGATACGATATAAATATCAAAATGTGGGGTGTAGGAATGAAGGACTTCTGGTTATGGGGGCATAAGAAGGTCAGTAAAAACAGACAAGTACAAAACTGGGGAAATGTGTTTGAAAAAACAACAACAATTTTAGGACCTTGGAAATTGACTAAAGGTAGTCATTAAATTGCAAAGCATTTCTTACTGAAAAATCACTAGAGCTGTTTCCTCCTGAAAACAGCAGGAGACTTCAATCTTTTTGCCTCGGCTCCATCCATTCCCTTCTCCAACTTGGTCATTAAGAAATGTCGTTTCAGCCACATGGAGCTGGTTGCAAAAACCACCAGCTTTTTTTCCACAATGGGCAGACTTAAATTAGGTCTAGGGGTCGAAATCTTTCACCTTTTCCCGTAACAGGGGCAAACTTGGTAGGTGCCAAAAACCTGAAGCTTGGTTAGTTTGAGTTTGTATTCCCATTTGAGTGAGTGGCTGCCATGATTCGAATGCTTCTCCCCTCTGAAATTTGGTTGCCCTTGTGGCAGTATTAGAAGGTGAAACCTTTGGGAGGTGATAGGGCAGAGCTCTCATGAGTGGCATTGTCATTATAAAAGGGCGAGTTGATTCACCTTTGTTTCTTGCCCTTCTGCCTTCCACCATGTGAGGATGTGGCATTTCTCCCCTCCAGAGGATTTAGCAAGTGGGACCTCACCAGATGTCAATGGCTTGATCTTGGACATTCTCAACCTCCAGAACTGTGAGTAAATAAACGTCTATCCTTTCTAAAGTATCAGTCTGTGGTATTCTGTTAGAGCAGCACAAAACAAAGACAGTGGTAGGCCAGAAGGACCTTTAGCATGGAGATCCTGGAAACCAGAGTCATGGAATGGCTAAGATAAGGGCTTCATAGATTGTACCCTCACTAGAAAACTGCACACTGAGTGGGGGAGACCCGAAAGAGCGTAGCAAAATGTAAAAGCCCAGGAAGTCTGAATAACTTGCTGCAACTTTGAATGCACTCCCTGATGGACGCATAAATCTATGTATAAAGAGTGGAAGCCTAATTGGTTTAAGGTGTTTGAGCATAACTTTTGCCAAAATCATTGCTGGACCAATAAAGAGGCTTTGCCAATGCAGGGGCAACTTCTTGTGAGCCAAATTTAAAAATTACTATTAGTATAAAAATCTGAGCAGAGAGATCAATGGCCTTGCACTGCAAAGGAGACATTCAATTTAAGCACAGATAAGTTACTAAAATGAAACAAAATGAACTTAAATAAGACAGAATATAGAGTTGCAACATATATATATATATATTCTATGCTCTGTCTATAAATATATATATATATATTTTTTAAATGTCCAGTTTTCAACAAAAACTTATGAGACATGGAGGAAGCAGGAATGTGTGACCCATAATCAGGAAAAAAGTAATTGCAGCTGAATCTGGGTGAACCCAGGTGTTGAATTTAAGAGACTTCAAAGAAGCTATTATTAGTCTACGTAGTCAAAGTATTAAAGCAAAATATGACAATGACTCAATAAATAGGAAATGTTAACAGAGAAATGGAAAACTATAAAATGAAGCAAATTTATATTTTAGAGTTGAAATATCAATAACAAAAATAAAAAATTTACTAGATGTTCTCAATAGCAAATTTGAGATGACTGAATAAAGAATTAGTGTATTTGAACATTGTTCAATATAAATTATCTAATATTAAGGGAGAAAAAGGATTGAAGGAAATGAAAACAGCTTCAGAGCCATATAGGACAGTATCAAGTATGCCAACATACATGAAACAGGAGTAATAGAAAAAGAAGTGAAAGAGTAGGGGGATGGATCAAATATTTGAAGAAAGAATGGCCGAAAACCTCACATATTTGATTATTTAAAAACTTTCTTAAAATTAATCTACATATCCAAGAACTTTAACAAAACTCGAATAGGACAAACTCAAAGAGACACCCATGTAGATACATCATAATCAAACTTCTGAAAGCCAAAAAGAAAGAGTAAATTATAAAAGTAGAATTGAAAGGAGCAAAAACCAACCAACCAACCAACCAAACAAAAACAAAAGCTCACCCCATTCAGCAGACTAATAATATAACTAGTGGCTCATTTTAATCAGAAATAATGGAAGTCGAAATAGATATTCAAAATGCTAAAAGAAGGAGAAACAATCCACTCTGAAATCTATATCCAGTGAAATTATCCTTTAAAATTAAAAATGAAAAAATCTGAAAGAATTCATTGCAAGTAGATTTGTCTTACATGAAATACTAAAGTTCTTCAGGCTGAAAGGAAATGACAACAAACAGTAACTCCAAATCATGGGATAAAATAAAGAGCACAAAAAATGGTGAATACATGAGTAAATATGAAAAATTATATGTGTAGTCTTTATATGTGAGTAAATAAAAACCATACATATATTTATTTTTCTTTTCTCTTAATTTCATTAAAGAACATGAAATTCTTTAAATCAGGGGTCCTTAGCCCCTGGGCCATGGACTGGTACTGGTCTGTGGCCTGTTAATGAACCAGGCCACACAGCAGGAGGTGAGCAGTGTGTGAGTAAGCAAAGCTTCATCCATATTTACAGCTACTCCCTGTCACTCACATTACCACCTGAGATCTGTGTCCTATCAAATCAGTGGCTGCATTAGATTTTCACAGGAATGTGAACTCTATTGTGAATTGCACATGTGAGGGATCTGGGTTGTGTGCTCCTTATAAGAATCTAGTGCCTGATGATCTGTTGCTGTTTACCATCACCCCCAGACGGGACCATCTAGTTGCAGGAAGACAAGCTCAGGTCTCCCACTGATTCTACATTATGATGAGTTGTATAATTATTTCATTATATATTACAATGTAACAATAATAGAAATAAAGTGCACAATAAATGTAATACGCTTGAATCATCCCCAAACCATCCCCCTCCACCTCAGTCTGTGGAAGTTGTCTTCCATGCTGGTCCCTAGCATCAAAAAGTTGGGTACTGCTGCTTTAAATCCTTAATTTAACACTGAACTGTTGAGTTTAATACATATATTATTATATATGTGCACTTTATAGTTTGATATAGATGCAGTATATTTAAAATAATAATGCAAAGTGGTTTAGAGGAGATATGGTGGAGCAAGTTGCAAAAAAAGAAAATAAGAGAAAAACAGACATAAGAATAGACACACAAATGCTTCTGACTTTGGAGTTATCCAACAAAGATTTAAAAGAACTCTTTTTCACATACTCAAGAAAACAGAGAAGAAAGGGAGGAAGTAGATCAAAAGGTGGACAAATTTATCAAAAATTAAAAATCTATCAAATGTGATCAATAACTTACAAATACAATATCAGAAATTAAGAACTAATTTGATGGGGTAAAAACTTATTGGACATCATAGAGATAGAGTTCATGATTGGAAGACAGGTCAATACCTAACTCAATCACAGAAGGGGAAAAGAAGTAGAAAATATAGAAGAAGGCATTAGAGATATATAAAAATGTGGATTTAGGTGTTTTTATTTTGCTCCAGAAAACTAACATTACAAATTTAAATGCTCATAAAAGAAAGCATGCAAGTATCAGAAATTATGAGTGAATTCTTATATAATTTGGAAATGAAGAAACTTTTCTTGACCAAAACTTAAAATCAGGACCAATAAAGGAAAAGAGTAATAGATTTTATTTCATAAAAATAAGAAATATGCTGCATTGCAAACAATATGAGAAAGTAAGAATAAATGACAAACTGGGAAAATATTTGCAACTTATATGACACAGGACTAATAGGTTTTATATATGGGACATTTGCAGTAGAATAAGAATAATAACCATAATGAATTGAAATTCACCAGTATGTTTAAGTTCATATGAATTCATGATACTTAACATAAAATACTTATGAGTCACTTTTTAAAAATACTAGTGAACCAACTCATTTGAAAACTCATGATTAAAGGGAAAGAATCAAGTATCTAGTCTGCTTTTCTTATACAAACTATATATCAAATAATAAGTTGATGACAGGAAGTTTTTCTTTATAGAAATACTTAAGCTAATAAATTAAGGAATGATAGAATATCACTAGTTGGCAAATCATAATGATTTAATGAATGCAGGGAATGCTCATCAGTGGCTCTTAACATCATGTAACAGAATTATGTGCTCTGATGTAACTATACATCATCTATCATGTAGTCTTGCCAAAAAACAAAAAGAAAACCTTAATGTGATCAAGTCTCTATCAAGAATGTAAGATAACTTAGAGTCTACAAGGCTAACTATAAGGTGAAAACATAGAGATACTATGGGACTATAAGAGCAAAATCCAGGTTGGACAAATCATAAAATTTATTCAACAAATATATGGCAAAGGAAAAATAACAAATGTAATATAGCTTTCAGATTAAAAGAGGATTTCCAAATAATCAAAATTTACCTAGTTTATCTGCATCCTAATGAAAAAAAAACCCAAAATATAACATTATAAGGCTGATGGGATATTGAATAATATTAAATACTATTTTTTTTTTTTAGTTTTGGTGATGGATTATGTCTTTTCTTTAAAACAACATCTTTATCTTTTAAAGATTCATACTAAAATAAACAAGATGTCTTGCATTTTCTCCAAAGTAATCTTGGAAGGCAGCAGTTGATAAGTGTTTAAATAAAAGAGATTGGCAATGAGTTGATAATCGCTGAAGTTGTATGTTCAGTATGTGGGAGCT
Organism: Theropithecus gelada; assembly: GCF_003255815.1. Taxonomy (NCBI): domain Eukaryota; kingdom Metazoa; phylum Chordata; class Mammalia; order Primates; family Cercopithecidae; genus Theropithecus; species Theropithecus gelada. The sequence continues at coordinate 31,564,337 of NC_037669.1, read as the reverse complement.
TATTCTATATACTTTTCATAATTATTCTATGTGATTTTTGTATATTGTTTAGCGTTTTCCACAATTAAAGCTTTCAACATTGTTTCATGAATCACCTAAAACCGTCCCCAGTATTGTCAATTATGCATAACACATTCTAAGAAAAACCAAACAATCCCTTTCTTCCTTGATCCACTACTGTTATTCTCTAACTCAGAGGACATGAAACTTGGCCTGTGGGCCAAATCTGGCTTGTTGCCTGTTTCTGTAAATAAAGTTGAATTAGAACATAGTCAGGCCCATTCGTTTACATATTCTCTGTTTTTTATGCTACAGTGGCAGAGTGGAGTGGTTATGACAGAGACTTTATGGACCACAAAGCCTAAAATATTTAATATCTGGACTATTTCAGTCTGTTTTGCGATGCTGCAAAAGAATATCTGAGATTAGATAACTTATTTAAAAACGTATTTATTTATTTATCTCAGTTCTCGAGGCTGGAAAGTCCAAGATCAAAACATTGGCAGGTTTGGTGTCTGGTTAGAGGCGAGTGTTCTCTTTCAAGATGGCACTTTGAATGCTGCATCCTCGGAGGGAGGAATGCTGCTCCCCACATGGCAAAAGAGCAGAAGAGCCACAGAGAGACAAGAGGGGGCTAAACACACATTTTTATATTGCCACAAATCTTATCCAGGAGAGTGGAGCCCTTATGGCCTAATCACCTCTTAAAGGGTCCTGGGTCTAATATCCAGAGTCTACAAAGTAACTTAAACAAATTTATAAGAAAAGAAACAACTCCATTAAAAAGTGGCCACAGGACATGAATCAACACTTCTCAGAAGAAGACATGTATGCAACCAACAAACATGAAAAAAAGCTTAACATTACTGATCATTAGAGAAATGCAAATCGAAACCACAACGAGATACCATCTCACACCACTCAGAATGGCTGTTATTAAAAAGTCAAGAAAGAACAGATGCTGGTGAGGTTGCTGAGAAAAAGGAATGCTTTTACACTGCTGGTGGGAGTGTAAATTAGTTCAACCATTGTGGAAGACAGTATGGCCATTCCTCAAAGACCTAGAGGCAGAAATACCATTTGACCCAGCAATCCCATTTCTGGGTATATACCCAAAGGAATATAAATCATTCTGTTATAAATCATTCTGACCCATGACGGGGAACAACACACACTGGGGCCTGTCGGAAGATGTGGTGGGGTGAAGGAGAGCATCAGGAAGAATAGCTAATGGATGGTGGGCTTAATACTTAGGTGATGGGATGATCTGTGCAGCAAACCACCATGGCACACATTTACCTATGTAACAAACCTGCACATCCTGCTCAGGTACCCCTGAACTTAAAATAAAATTTGAAAAAAAAGAAGGTCTCATCTCTTAATACTGTTACAATGACAATTAAATTTCAAAATGATATTGGAGGGGACAAATATTCAAAGCACAGCATGACCCTTCAGAGAAAAAGTTTGTCAACTTCTGCTCTGATCTCCCAATCACACTCCGTTATCTTTGAAACTGTTATTATGTAGATTGCAATCTTTTGCAGCTCCAAACCTGACATAACGTAGGTGCTTTCAGTGACCGTGCAGATGACTTTTCCAATATCTGGACTCTCAGTTCTTCCCGCTGTCATCTTCATTAATTGTCTCCACTTCATTTTAGCCATCTACTCTCACAATCACATCTTGGATCTTGTTATCATGTAAAATTGCTCTATCTATAAAATCACAAATTCAAACCTACAAACATCTATTCTTCCAGCTTGTGCAACTAGTCCCATTTCAACTGTTCTCCAACCTCATTAGCTCTTTTAATGAGTTAATCACTCTACTTTTTTCCAAACTGTCAGCTTTATTTTTTCTTTATGTCTCTTATTATCAAGCTAAAGTTCTATAGTGCATTATGTCAATAATATTTTTGCTTATACCCCAAATCCTTTGCCCTTTTTTATCTTTTGGCAACAATCTAAAAGGGAATCCAAATGTGGCACGATATATTTTTAATGCCAGACTCAAGCAGCCAGTCACTGCTGGAGAAGGCCTGATGCAAATTGTTTTCACTACCATTTCGTACCATACCCAAATGGATGTTCAACACAGACCAAAAATCCAAATGTGTTTAGTTAGTGAATTCATTTCGCTTCTATCCATAACAGCTCTTTCAAACCTTTCTCAATCTTCTTTTCTGAAGCTTCCTTCCTCTCTCTAGCTGAAGATGGTTTTGTTTCTATTTTAAAGAAATAGAGACAGCACCTCCCTCATTATATGCACTCATCTTATTTTCCCTCCCTCCTGTTACAATAAAAAAAGAAAACAAAACCGGATTTTTTTTTTTTTTCAATATCAGGGTAGTCCTACTTGTAAGTATCATTGTCCCCATTTTCTTAGAAACCTTCGTTTATTATTTTATCTTCCATACTGTGTATTTAACTACTCTTTTTGAACTAGATCCTGCCCATTAACTTTGAAGCACAGTCAAGTGTCTTTTATTAATTGAAACCGCCACCACCATCTCTACTGCAATATCAACAGAATCCCGCATTTGAACACCTCTACTCTTCCTGTTACTACTGGCAGATTTCTTGAAAGTCATATCAATGTGCTGTCCCCATTTCCTTGCCTCCCACTCATTCCTCTTCTCCTTCCAGCCTGACTTCCATTCCATAATGCCACTAAACAGTTCCTGTTAGGTGATAAAAAAGTTCATGTTTTAATATACAATCGAATAACTATTTTATCTTCTTAGAAACTTTATGATTGATGGCTATTCCTTTAATGTAATATGTTTCTAGGTTTTTGTGACCCAGTTCACTCCTGATTTTACTTGTGCCTCTTTAATTGCTCTTCATTACCCTCTGAAGACTCATCTTTCTCCATCCGTCACCATGGACTCTGCTGAAGTGTCACATGACTTTTCTTGCTTGATTTTCTCTTCCTAGATGATTTCTTTCACTCCCAGAACTTTAGTTAGCACTTACACCTAGATGACTCACCAGTCTGTATCTTCAGCTTAAACTTCTCTCCTGGATCAGAAATTGTATATCCAGATATTTACCTAATATCTTCTGTATGTCACAACTTCATGCCTAACTCAACATGTACAAAATGAAATGCAAAATAATTTCTGCATAATCTGATCATATTCCAGTGTTCCCTAATACAATGTTCCCCTATTTTTTCTGTGTCACATATTAGAAATTAAAGCATCATCCTTGACACTGCTTTTTATTCCTCCCTTCACATAGGCAATCCACCACTGATCCTGTGGGGAGAATTTCCTACACAAGTTTCTAATCTAAACATTCCTCTCTTTCTAGTTCATTGCCACTGTACTTAATGGTACCAGCATCTCTCATGTAGCTTTCTGCTGTTGTCTTCTAACTGATCCACACTGTCCTCTCTGCCTTCTTCAATTCATTCTCCACACTTGAGCCACAAAGGTGCATTTTTGAAATGCAAAACAAAAAAAAGTCAAACAAAACAACCACCTTTCAATTAGTTCCCACAGCTCTTAGGATGAAGACAAAACTCCTTAATTGGACTAATCAATCTTTCTAAACTTATCTTCAACTGTCTCACCTGTAATCCCTCTGCTCGAGCCATAATACCTTTTAAAATCTCCCCTGCCTACCCAGTTGCTGTAACTTCCTTTCACCATAGAGCCTTTGCATGTCCTGTTCTTTGTAAAGCTCTGTGTTCACTTGGTTAACTCCAGTTGAAGCAGCACTTCCAAAGGAAAGGAAAGGAGAGGGGAGGGGAGAGGAAGAGAGGGTAGAGGAGTGGAGAGGGAAATGAAAGGAAGGGGGAAAGGAAAGGACAAAGAAAAGGAAAGAGGAAAGGAAAGAAAGTATTTTCTGATTTTCCTATTATACCCTCTCATACACTGTCTACTTCCTCACTTCTGGAGCACTTCTCACTGTTGCAATTTGGTATTTGTTTGCTTATTTGATGAATGTCAACTTCTTCCTATTGAATGTTGTGATTCATGAGGGCACAGTTATGCATATATGCCTACTCTGTGCCTGGTGCCCAGCCTGTAAGCACTCAAAAACACTTGTTGGATAAAGACTAAATACAGGAATTTAAGAAGAGCCAGCATTCAGGCTCAATACAAACTAGACAGGATAATAACATGCTTTAGACCAAGCTTATCAACATTATAGGATCAAAATTTTATTGCTACTATTACTACAACTTCCAGGACCATGACTTCTTCAACCACTCTCGCTGCTACTACTGCTTCCAATAACATTAAGGGCCCACCAAGGCATTCACTGTGAACTAGTAAATTAAAGCCATGTTATACTCTTATAACTGATCTTAATAACTACAAATTTTTAAATGCACCAAAATCTTACAGTCTGAAGCATTATGGGATCCAGTAGCATTCAAATGAATGAAATCTAGATTATGACAATCCAAGGCTTGACTCAGAGAACTGCATTTCTTGGAGTGACTCAAAAGCTCCTAACCTAGGAGGAAACCCTGTCAAGTGAAAGTGGAAAAGAGGCAAACCCCACACTGCTTATTATATTTCCACTCTTGTCCACAGCCTCAGAGCACTGAGACACACACAGAGACAAAATATTGTGAAAAGAGAACAGAATCCTTTCACATCTAGGCCCTTGGGGAACATGGGAACAGGATTTAGACACACACTGTGTTGTGAGCAGACATGAGAGAATGATTCAAACGGCAACAGAAAAGAAACAGGAAGAGATGATCAACCCAAACACCTCAAGTCCCTCAGCATTTTCAAATTAGGTTCTTATGCACCACTTCAATTTGCATTTGTTTATGTACTACATAAGTGTTTGCACTTCAGGTGTGTTTTGCTTACCCAACTAGCTTGTAAACTTAAAGATTGCACAGGGGCCTAAGAGGAAAACTGTATAAGTGAGAGGAGAAGAAGCAAGAGAAGATTGAAAGAGTAAAGGGTAAAAAGGAAATATGCTATTGGTTGTGAACTTGACAGAGCTCTCAGATGGCAATTGCCTCCTTTTAGTCAGCTGCCTGCTCTGTAGCTCCACACCAGGCTAACATTTTTGGTCACTCTGTGGTGAAGGATTTGTTTCCCCCTTCTGTTTTGCTCTTTTCTATTTTACTCCCTTTGTACCCAGAAACACAATACCAGAACCATTTCTCTAACACTGAGGCCATTGCTTTTCATCTGATTCAGATGACAGCAGCAAAGTTACGGTCAGAAGACTGGAAATTTTCCAACCACAAAAAGTATAGATATGGTGTCTGCCTCTCCAGTGATCTGCAGTTTTTAGTAGCTACAAGCTTACCTCCTTTGGTTCTCTTTATTCTAAGAAATTCATTTTCTTTAAAGGCAACACCATTCTCCTTTCTGGATAATATACTATCTGTTCTCCATTGCTGTCTTCATTTTGTGGCATCACATATTCTATTTCCTATAAAAGTTACATCAATCCATGTTGCCAAGTCTCAATGAAGGAAACACTAAGTCCTCAGTGAGGCAAGAGTATTGTTCACTGGTTCAGGCAGAATGTACCAAAAAATCTATGTATGAAGCGAAGGTCAACGTGTACTTGTGCTAATATTACATGGCAAATGTCTTACTGGGTTCCAAATGAGGTCAATATATAAAGAGAAGAAGCAGGGCTCATATGTAATCAGAACTGAGAAACAGAATTTGCTCAATATAATTAATACTACTCTTAATTGAAAACTACCATTTGCCAAACTCTTATCCTTTAGCAGGAACTATACATTTAAGTGCATTACACAGATTATCTCATTTAATCATCAAGCTAGTGATACCTATAAAGAAAGTACTATAATTATCCATATTTGTTATGTAAGAAACTTGAAACAACTTGGGAATGATGAAATGTATAGTAAGTGATAGAGCCAATGTTCAAATACAGGCTACCTGAATCAAAGTATGTGTAGCTAAACAGTGTTCTACGTAGGTCTTCCATTTCTCTTTACTTCAATCCCACTCCACTCCATCCTTAATTGAACTGAAGTGTGTGTGTAGTGTGTTTTCTGGAAAACAGCAAGAGAATTGGGCATTGTAAGATAGTAGTTGATAGGACCTTGGCCTATAGGTGGACTGTTCCAACAGCATATTTTTAGAGCAAGTAAATTAATTATAAGACATGGAGAGGAGGTGATAAATCCATATCTGTTGCTTGTTCTGGGCAGCTCTATGTTCCCTTTAATATGATCTTCACGAGTTATTTTTTTTTTTGTTATATTACCAGGTCACTTTGCCCTGAGACAGAACTAGTCCACTGCCAGTGCATTTTGCATTTGTTGGCTTTCACTTTCATTGTTTTCCATTAGCAGAAATGAAAATCATTTACTTTAGGGCCAGGTAATTTAGAGCAGGCATTATTATAATCATTTTCCAAATAGGCTCAGAGAATTTACACGATAGGCCCCAAGTCAAATTTATTTCTATTCGGAAAGGAGCTAGAACTTAAATCTAGGATTCCCGCTTCTAAATGCAGGCCTCCAGAGTATGTTGGTGTGAATGCTGCATGGCGAGCAGCCTCCTTTGCCCCTTTACCTGCCCTAGACTAAATGTTGTATACCCAGAACCACTTTCATAAATTCACCCACAAATCTTCCCTCACAGTGAATAGCACCACCATTCAGGTGTGCATGCCAGATTCCCAGTTGTCACCTGCAACTTCTTTCTCTCCTTCACTCATACTGCCCTTATCTTATATTCACTCTATGATCATATCTGTTTTATGCCCAATGCACAAAATTTGCCACTTTCCTTCTGTATCTACCTGAACTACCACTCTGTCTTTTCTGGGCTACTGAGATGGTCTCCTGAGTTGTCTCTACCTGCTTGTTCTTGTCCATCTTCACCTCATTTTCACGGGAAAGTCAGTATGATTTTTTTTTAACAACACAAATACAATCAGCCTATAAATGTCATGCCATCCTTTTGTTGGAAATGCTTCTATGTCTTCTCATGGTTTTGAGATCAAAATAGAAACCTTTTAAAAGGGAATCTGACCAGGTCCAACATGATCTGGTCCTTACCTGCCTTATCCTTTAATCGCAGTACTGCTGTCCCGTTGGCATTTTCCCATTTCTTCAAACACTCCACAGAGCTTCATGCAAGCTCTTTTCTCTCTCTGGGATTATTCACAATTCCACTCTGCCTCAGCCCCACCCCCTAAATTGTGTTAATTTCTATTCATTCTTTAGACTTAAGCTATGGTGTTAATTTCTCAAGGACAATTTCAATGGCCTCTGTGATGTGCTCCTTCACAAGACTGTTACAGTCTTTATTATTGACGCTTATCACTGCTGTAAGGTTACACTTATTTGCTTAAATTCTGTGGTCACTTCCTGTCTCCCTTATCAGACAGTGGCTCTTTCTGCTCAGCCTTTGTATGCTGAGCACCATGCCTAACCCTGCTTTTCTTACAAGGTACATTTGTTGAATGAGAAGGGAGCTGAGTGAAAGCATGTGCTTCCATCCGTCTTCCAGTTATGCTTACCGTGTGTCTGAATGAGAAGGTTGTAGATTTTAGTCTGCATGCCCTCTGGATACAGAGTAAGCATACACTTGTACCTTCCACTGACGGAAGAAGACATATTCCTTAAGTGCAGAGTCCATTTTGACCCATTCTCAGGAGTTTGTGTGAAGGTCACCAGTGACTCACAGGGACTCCCATAGGCACAGTGGAAGCCGTATTGGGGATGATAAAGAGCAATCAGGTCTGCCTTATCGGTGACCTTGGACCATTGCATCTGCACCAAGAAGCCTTTCGCCTGTGTTTGGCAGGTCAGGTTGACATCAGAGCCAAGTGTAGCATAAATGTTTTCTTCTGTGTTGAATGGTTTTCCCCAAACTCCTGAAAAGGAAGAACATGAGCTTTGAGTTTAAATAATTCACATAGAATGACTCTTAATTAAAAACCCTAGTCACTTCAGTAAGGTGAGGGGAGAAACTGAGGAAATTTTTCCCTGACTGCTTTAGGAGTAGAGTAGAGCTTGTGTCTGACTCAGATAGAGACGCATGAGACAATATAAATGAGGTGGTATTTACGTAGAGAAGCTAGAGGAAATTACTGACTTCTAAATATTTATCTATGTGTTGGTCTGACCAAAATATAATTGAAGGTTTCTAACTACCTGTGAATAAAATCAAGCCTATTTGAAAATTGAAGCATACTAGCAAACTTAGTATGACAATTCTTCTTACGTTTAATATAATTGGCTTTTTGGGTTATAAAACAACAGCTGAATATAATACACACGTGATGCTTTCTGAAACTGCAAAAATAAATGATATGTGTATAGCAATTTATTTGAAAAATACATGTTTACAAGGGCCTTTCATATGTTATCTTGTTTAATCCCCCTCACACGCCATAAGTGATGTTGTTAACCCTTTTTTATCAAGGAAGAAACTGGGGCACAGAGAGATGAAACGGGGTATGCTCAAAGTCACACCTCCAGGCCTGGTGCAGTGGCTCACATCCCTAATCCCAGCACTTTGGGAGGCCGAGGCGGACAGAGCACGAGGTCAAGAGAACCAGACCATCCTGGCCAACATGGCGAAACCCCGTCTCTACTAAAAATACAAAAATTAGCTGGGCGTGGTGGCGCATGCCTGTAGCCCCAGCTACTTGGGAGGCTGAGGCAGGAGAATCGCTTGAACCTGGGAGGCGGAGGTTGCAGTGAGCCAAGATCATGCCACTGCACTCCAGCCTGGCAACTGAGCGAGACTCCATCTCAAAAAACAAAAAACAAAACAAAACAAAAAAGGTCACACCTCCAGTAAAAGAATGAATTCAGTTACCGAGAGTTTGTGTCTTTCTATAACCCTCATAACTGTCGCAGTAAAACTCCAGCCAAGGAAGACAAAGAGACCTTTGGAGACCAAAAAGAACTTTATTTAATTTGGGCATCCAGGCCCACAGCAGACTCATGCCCAAAATGGCTGCTGACTCTGACAGAGAAAGCAGGCTTGTTTATATGTCATTTGAGGTGGGAAAACAAGGCAGGATACAGGTTTCAGGCAAAGACAGTAAATTATTTAACTCGTGACAATTCTGAGCAAACTTACGATTTAGCTATCTTGACCAGTCAACCTTAAAGCTGGACAGAGGTGGGGTGAGGTAAAACAGGAGTTACAGAAACATAGAGGGGGGTCTGGAGGCAGGCAATAAGCTTGGAAGGTTGAGGTAAGCTCGCAGCTGCAACTTGTTAGCAATGCTGGGAGGGGCTACTTAAATTTCTTAGCCTATGTATAACTTCTAAGTAACCTATACTTAATGTTAACTATTACCTATGTTATGTTTATTATTTTAAACTTTATTATTACTTATTTTATTTTATTTTCCTTCCACATAACCCCCAAACTGCCTCCCAAATTCAGTTGATTAGAGTAAGAAATTTCACTTTCAATATATAAGGATTGAAAGGACCTCATCTAACCTTAGGTAGAGGCTCCACTTAGTATCACCTCTAATTGATGGTCTGAAATACTAGACATAAGTAGAGTCTCTTTCCCATCAGCAGTCTGACCAAGTGATACAGGACACTTAAAATGTGGTAAGCATTGAGACTGTGACATGCCTTCAATAGTGTTGGCCTCAGTTTTAGAATTAACATGGAATCCTGCTACAGAAATGATATATATTATTGTGACAAGTACCACTGAAGCTCACAAAAGGAAAAGATAAAAAGACGACAAGCAACTGAGAAGAAACAAGGCTCTTAAAAGTAAAAAGTACTTGACAAATGGGAATTATCATACTTCTGTGGATGCAAAAGTTTGGTAGGCAGAGGTTAGTACAGTTTAATGTAACTTCTTGTGAGCTGTCCTTTGCCTGAAAATATGGCTCTGATCCTATCTACAGCATTATATTCCAAATCTCCTTTGATTTAGAGATTCTCCTTAATATTTTCATAGCTATATCTGAAAAGCACAGTTAATTCTTCAGACACTCAGGCTTACGATAATACTCTCATACTGAGGAATACAGAACTAATCTTCCTTCTATTTTTAAATAGGCCCATTAGGCTCTTGTTCCTACTGTCATAAGGATTCCACTTTGTCTCCCAGGTTCCTACCTACACATGCCTCATTAAAATTCAACGTGCATTCAACTCCCAAAGACCTTAGTATTTGGAGGAGAAATACTTGTTATATCCAAAAGAAAAAGAGTACTTGAGAGAGAAAAAAGTGAAGCAAGGATCTCTGAGCGTTGACGGCTTTGTGATTTTTAATTTTTCCGCAGTTGTTTTGACTACCATTTGGAAAGCATTTCATTTCCAAGAAACACAATTTCCCAATTACTCCAGAGATCCTGTTAGAAAGGAAATGGGTGAAAATGCCTCAGAGCAGTGGCACAAACGACCCATTCCCTTCTTATTTTTAGTGTGCATTAGTAATCATTCCTAGATTCTAGCATCTCTCCTATACCTGCCACTGAAATACGTAACTGAAACCCGTAGTAATGATTTGTCCTTTGGTGATCAATTTCAGCAGCAGTCACAAGGCATTTTAAATGAACAGAGGCCCCATCCGCCCCTAAAGAGGCCCATCCGACAAGAAGGGACAACTGGAAGTCTTACCCTTGACGAAATGTATCTGGATGATGTAATAGACAGCACAGTATTTCCATTTTTTCTCCATTGTCTTCTGAACACCTTACACCAGCATTTCCGTAATGATCACTAAGTCAATTGATGTTTTCAAGCAAACCCCAGCCACCCACTTCGTGCTAAAAAAACCCAGATCTACCACACACGCCTGGGTCTGTTTATCACTTGGCAAGCCCCCAGGAAATGAAACGTAGACAGGAAAGTAATGTGGTTCAGGACTGAGTATAACCTTCAAGAGAACAAGGTTGAAATTGTTCTCTGAAATCTGTATATCACCTTCTTTAAAAGACTTTTCAGTATCCAAAGAGTCTCTTATTCAGGATCTCTGTGTCAGTCAAGCAGCGTCTAAAATCTAAACAAAGGATATCACGCAGAGCAGTTGGCAATGTGCTTTTTATACATTTCTTTTCAAGAGCACAAAGTCATTTAACAAATGTGAGCTTGGTGTCTTTCATAATAGTTTTTCTGTTCAATCTTAAGATATGTTTTCTTTCCAGAATTGCCCTGGGGTGAAAGAACAAAGAATTAACACATTTAATTTTAATAAAATCTGAAAAGTAACAGGGAATAGTGTCAGCTATCAAACCAACTGTTATTGTCTCTCCTCTTGCAGGGAAACGCACATTTCCTGGGAGTGGAGGAGTGAGGGCTACTTTTCTACCCTTCCTCTGGGAAGGTTGGAAGTCAGATAGGGAGGTCTCCCACCGGGTTGGCTGGAGGCCATTTTTGCTCACCACGGAAGAGCTTATCCATGCCTAAGTCAAAGCAAGGCAGTAACAATCAGAATCCAAAGGCAGAGAATTCCCACCTCAGTGAGCTATTAGGCTTATAACATCTGCCTAGTTACTTCTATTTACAGAGAACCGCAAACAAGTTTCAGGAAAGTGACCCCTTGGTAAAAATGTCTGGTTATTCGTAGAAGAACATGACGACTATTCCCTGTTATGATTCTCTGATTGATTTAATTGTGTTAGTTTTTCAGCCTGAGATAAAATAGGCTGTCATCACCCTCCAACATTAAGAAAACAAGCATTAGGCTGAAGACTACCGTAAGTTTGATGGACACAGAATAACTACAAATAAACATGTGTGTCTTCATACACACCGTATGCATGATTAAAATATACTGCGACCCTAATCTCATTACTAGGATATAGGTACCACCTAGCAAGACCAAAGACAAATGAAAAGGCCAATTGCAATCCTGAGATGGGAATTCTTTTCAGGTGAGGTGCAGATAGTTTTGGTCAGGTTGTTATCATCTATACACCAATCTCTCCATGCAAGGACTTGTGGAGAATATAGATGATGCTAAGACACAAGGAAATGCTTTTGCCATTCAGGAGATTAAATTTAGATGGGAGAAGAGAGATTGTCATGTAAATAAATAACAGCTACTGTCTTCCTGGATGTCCAGACCACCCCCTATACCACCGCCGCAAATACTTGCCATGGTAATTGCCATACTTATTCAGTATTCCTCAGCTAATGATTTCTTGCAGAATTTAGAAGAGGTAGTTACTGCTTGCCTAGTCCAGTGCTCCCCAAACCTTTATTATCGCCCCTTCCCAACTTCCCATGAGTTTCAGGTCACTGGGGATATTGGGTCAGATGGTGCTGACAGTGATTTTCCAGGGAAGGCTGGGGAACTCAAAGTCCTTGATAGAGGGGCAGGAAGAGACATAACTGCTCTGGGTAGCTACATCTCTTCCCATTGCCCCTGGAAATTCTGGTAAATCAAAATTATGAAGCATAGCAGCAGAAACAGTCCTGGAGATGCATTACGAAGATCCTGATTTGCACGTTGGCATCCCTATTAAATCGGGACACATTACAAGCCCAGAGAAGGGATTCTATGATCTCGTTCCATTTTTCATATTAAGAGGAATTTACCTAATAGAAACCAATGCAAATCTACATTTATCGAATTCTCTAAGAACAATACCCTCTTTGCGGTATTTAGACTTCTCCTATCTATTATTGTATTAAAGTGAAGTAATTGTTCCAAAAAAGTCTGTAAACTCAGAAACATGGAAATGGTTGTTTATTTTCCAGTGCTACAGACTTACTTTCAGCAGAATTCTTGCCTCTCATTGGGGCTGGGCTACCTGAGCCATGCATTTAGTGGCTATATGACAAATCTGTCCTCTGGGTATTGTTCAGGGCTTAGTTCATGATTCTTATATCTAGAAAATTCTATGGCCTGAAGCCATCAGATTTAGCTAATTTTGCTTTGGGACCCAACCAGGTTCTGAGAGTATAACAATTTCAGATGCGTAGCCACAGAATATTAACTGAATGCTTTCACATCGGGTGTCCTGTAGCTGCAAGACCCAGGCGACAGCCCCTCATGGCTCTTTGCATGCAGCAGGTGGCAGCAACACTCCGCCGACTGGCACGGCTATCCCAGGTGATGGGAATTGCCCCTACCGCCTTTCAATCCTGGTAATATTTTCTAAAGGCTCTTTCAGCATGGGGATAGACAGGCATTCTCTATACTTAAAAATAACTCTTCTATGGAAGTCATGTCAATCTCTTCTATTATCCTCCCTACTCACCATATCCCAATTGCACAGGGTTTCTTCTGCCTTATAGTCTGCTGCACATAAGGAGAAAACAGAAGCAAGTCAGTTTCACACACAAAAAGAAATCGTGATCTTCTTGAACTGCAGAGGCAAATTCAATTAATTACAAAGAGAAGCAGGAACACACATTATTTCTGCTAAAGGCAAGCCATGATTGTGTGTTTTGGACAAACTTTTTAAATGCTCTAGCTAAACATACTCAATGAGAAAAGGACATTTTCAGAAACAGGAAGTTGAGCAAAAGGTAAACTTACTTTTGTGGTTTTCATAATGGTTAACTCAAATATTACTTACTTATCGTTAAACACTTACTAAAAAGAAAAATGAGGAGTGTTATACTTTTGCATGTTTTCCAAAATGCTTAGAAAACATGATGGTTAAAGTTTCAGTTAATTAAAAAATACTTACTGTGTGGCACTTCTTAAGGGATTCCTGAAGAGGCATAGTTTTAGATAATTTTAAAATACCAAAGATAAAATATAACCCTCAGTCTTAAGGCAGTTACTATTTAGCTGGGAGGAAGCATCCATGTTCACTAAAAAAGTCAAGTAGCATAAAGTACATTCCAACCGAGTTGGTAGGACAGGACTTTAGCAAAGGGGGAGTTATCTTAGGGGTTGAGTGGGCCAAGAGCATCTGAAGTGTGGAATCTAAACTTGGCTTTATAGGAGTCAGACTGGTAGAAACTGCAAGGTAAGTGATTCCAGGCAGAAGAAACAGGAAGAGCCAGCACTTGATAGTGTTGAAGTTCAAGGCCATTTATTCAGTGGGCTATTCTGGTTTAGCAGAGGCTGTATTAGGGGACTTGGGGCAGCCAAAGCTGTCCAAGAGCTTTGAATTCTAGGCTAAAGGGTGTGAGTTTTCTTCTCATGTCAGAGAGACTCCCTAAAGAGATTTCAGCATATGAGTCATATATTTAAAGTAACATTTTAAAAGGATAAATTGGGTGGGCATGTGTGAAATGAATGGAAGAAAGGAGAGCAGAGAAACAGAAGACCTGTTAGGAGTTTATGTTTCTTTGGGCACTTTAGGATGAGAATGGGCTGACTGGTATGGCAAAGCATGATGAAAGCAAGGTCATTACCAACGAAGAGGCTGTAAGGTGAGATGTAGGATTGGGCATGGAATCAAAATCTCCTATAAAGTTTCATGCCTCAAAATTAGGAAAAAGGGAAAACTAAAGGAGTTGGATTCCCACTGGAAGAACCACTCTAATCGAGGAGCAGCTATTAAATGATCAATAGATTTTTGATGGATGTGAAAGATAACCTATTATGGCACAGCTGGCAGTCCTGCCTGCATCAGAGTACAGTTCTTCTGGGTTTCCTCAGCTTTCCTGAGTTTAATGAGTTAGCATGTAATGAAAAAGAGTTTCACGAGACTTTCAGCATAGCAATCTGTTTTATCACCACTATTTTCACCATGCTCAATTCCATCCATGAAAGACTAATTTTAGTTTAATACATTTTTTCAGTTACAACATCAGTATCTGCTCATTACATGAAACCATTTTAAGTGGATAAGAAAGAAAATTTAAATGGATAAGAAAGAATTATAACTGCCCAAAGACTACCAAGACCTATATGTTGTATTTTTGTCTAGATTTCTTCATAAACTCACATATATATAAAGAAAATAAATTTTTACCACATGTATGTTAAAAATTCATTTTATAGATGTACAAAAAATAATTTTAGGTAAGAGATATATATATGTAAATTTCACCTAACATTTTATTTTCAGAAATAAAATTATATAATTCAATTGGATAATTATAGTAAATAATCTTTGAGTATTTATTTTGAGTAGCAAACTGAAACAAGGAGAGAGACAGAGAAAAACAGAGGCAGAGATATTTTAATATTGTGAAAGCCCTGGCAATTTAATAACTCAGTAATCATAATGTTGACTTTTTCAGAAATACATTGAAGAAACCATTCATATTTCCAAGGTTAAGTTAGCATAGCCAGAATTAGAAGAAATATTTTAAGTTCTACATTCTACCTGGGTGGAAAACATTAAAATTTATTAAAATGTCTCTTCATAGTCAATGAAGAAAGAAAGAACACCTTGAAAAACTGAGAAGGGTTGCAATTGATTTTATAGCTTAAAAATAGATAGTGTGGAGCAAAATCACGTACTGGGGCTCTTTGATAGACTGCGACAATAATATTCTTAATCACATTGTAGTTTTACAACTATAGTTCACATAGAAATTGTCGTGTTTCTGTACTTAGTGGAAACGATAGGCTAGGTAAGGTCAGCCAAGGACTGAATTACCCCCTCTGTCCCCTGTTATTTCCCCCAATAATTTCCTTTTAAACGGAGTCCTGCATTTGAGGATAAGAGTGAAAGAAATAGGGCATGCACAAGTGCAAGAGGGGGAGGGAGACAGAGTAAGAAAGAGAGAGAGAAAGAGAAAGCACACTTTTGTATTTGTTGCTTTTAGTAATGGTATAGCTCAATACAACCTCAATTAAATAATATTATCAGGGAATAGGAGATTGTGATTAATAGCATTTCCTGGCAATTGAGAGCCAAACCAAATTCTTTTCTTGGAAGAGGTGGGGTTGTAACGGGGAGGAGAAGTAATTAGGATAGAAATTAGTCCTTGTTGGTGAACATCTTTTAAAAATGCATTGTTTCACATTTCTGGCTCAATGAAAACCTTATCATGAATATAATTTTATTTCAAGATTGAAGATCTTACAGAGACCAGGGACGCTGTTCTGAACCACAGTCTCCAGAAAGTAACTGTAACAAACAAGAATATAGTTGTGCATAAAAATATGCTCCTTCCTTCAGAAAAGAAGTCTAACTTTGTAAAGATTTGCCTGTTTTGTGAAAGTGTTCAAAGCTGACGCATGAGCATGCTTGCACACATAGATTTTCTATTTCCTACCAAAACCTATAGAATGTTGGAGTTGGAAGAAACTGTATTGGTCATTTAGCATAGACTGAGCCCTTTATTTTACAGATGAAGAAAATGACACCCGAAGAGGTAAAATGTCCTGCCGAAGATCAAAGGGTCTCTTATAAAAAATCCTGTGCTAGTTACAATGAGTCTTTTACACTATTAACCAATACATTGAGCTTCATAACATATTCAATAATAAAACCAATTATTCCTCAATTTAAAATGCAAATTTTCTCTAATATTTTGACAAATAAGAAGCAATCCAAAAAGCATACATTTTTTTTTCATTCCCATGACATTCCTCTTGACAAAACTACACCTGTATGTCACAGAGGAAAAAATAAAGATTTATATATATTCAACTATACACACACACACGCACACAAAATAGATTTTTATCTCAATTATTTTTTTATATATATATATATTTGAGAAGTTTTTGTTGTGTATTTGTTTGTTCTCTTGCTTGTTTTTAAATTTAATTTCCTGGAGAAATTCTGACTGACTCTGGGTGAAACCAAGCATGCTATTTTTTAATTAAAGGTATTGAATTAGCTTCATTCCGGTGTTATATAACTCAGCATCAATTTTACTTTATTTTCACTGGTCTTTAGTCATTTATTATTCCCTTTGGTTTTGCCCAGGGAAGATACTATAGGTCTCATATTTACATCTCCAAACTCTCTTTCTCTTTTGAGCCTCTCCTCTATCTCCAATATACATGACTGTGACTTAATGGGGAAGCTTCTCTAATTACCCAGCACCTAGTGAGGAAGGCCACATTTACAGGAGTGCTAGAGGAGGATGGAGACAAATAAACTGTAGAAAATACTCTGTGTGGAGGTTTCTTTTAAGCAAGCTGAAGATCCTCAAAGCTCTTTTTTTCTAAAAGTATGCCTTATTGCTTCAGAGAAAGTTAGAATCTACTTGGCATTAAGAGTATTTTATCAGTTTCACACTTTAGCCATGTAGAGCCATAGAACCTCAGGAGAATCAACTCCCTTATTTTATAAATCAGGATACTGGTGCCCAATGGTGGGAAATGCAGTCTGAAGTCATAGTTATGTGTATTTAAAATATTGAAGTGTTTGGCTTTATCTTGACCTTTTTTTCCATAAAGAAATGAACATTAATCAGATCATGAGTGTTACCACTTACATGATGGTGAGTAAAAGTCCACAGAATGAGGTAGAAATTTGGGTGTTGGCAGTTAACTAGGCTCACTCTCCTGCAGAGTGATTCACAGCACGCATAATTCAGATGTATCACTTGGTAAAATAAAATATCAAAGAACGACGTGTCAGGGACCCTGACAGTTACCTGTGAGAGATGCACACCTCACATATCAACGCTGTAAATGTCCAAGTTCCCCTTTTCTTATGTCTCTAGGGCATACGCATGCTTGACCCGAGCTAATGGCCCTAAAGGCCCCATGAGCCCCTGGCTACTTCTCCCTCCTTCACCCCATGCTCCTCCACTTATCACAACCCTCCTACTCTTTCCTTTCTGTCCCTCAAGCTCTCTGTGCCTATCCAACCTCAGGGCCTTTGCATTTGCTCTGCTTGGAATACTCTTCCATAGGCTACATACATGAGTGTTTTCTCTCGTTCTGTGGTTGTTCAAATGTCCTCACCACAAAGAGGCCTTTCCTGAATTTCATGGCTATCTAAAGGAGCCCTGCCATGGGTCTCTGTCACAGCAGCAGCTGTATTTTTTCCACAGGGCTTATTCGCATGAGACGTTAAGTTGCTTACTATTATTATTATTATTATTATTATTTTGGTATATTGGCACTTTCCACTAGACTGTAAGCCTGGGAAGGACAGGAGCTTTATGTATTAGTCACTTCTTGACTCACCAAACATTCTCGCAACGCACCATTAAAGATGGGAAAAGATCAAAGTGGTTTTCCTCCTCCCTTGCACAGTCAGTCAGCACTTCACTTCTGACACCAGCTGTCTGGGGGTTTTCCTCCACACACCAAGCAGTTTTTCAATTTTCTAGCCGACACCAACTGGATGTCCTATAATTTTATTCAGATGCATATCTACCTAGATATAGTGTCAGTCTCACAGATTGAGGACTTAGTCCCAAAAGACTGTCCCTCACTGCAGATGTCAGTTACAAGTCCCAGCTTGTGACCTGTGCTCTTGATGACCGGCTTTAGTTCAGGGTTTCCATGATCCCCTTCTCAGGTTCATCTAATTTGCTAGGGTGACTCACAGAACTCAGTGAAACAGTTCACTTATGTTTACCCATGTAAATAATGTTATAAAGGATGCAGATGAGCAGCCAGATGGAAAAGATGCATAAGGCAAGGTATGTGGAAGGGTGCGGGGCTTCTGCGCCCTCTCCAGGTGCTCTGCTCTCCCAGCACCTTCACCTGTTCGGCAATATGGAAGCTCCCCAAGCCCAGTCCTTTTGGTTTTAATGGAGGCTTTATTACAATCATAGGCATGATTGATTAAATTATTGGCCATTGGTGACCAACTCAACCTCAACCTTCAGGCCCCCTCCCCTCCTCAGAGGTCAGGGTGTGGGGCTGAAAGTTTCAACTTTCTAATCACATGGTTGGTTCCCCGGTAACCAGCCTCCCATCCTGAGGCTATCCTAGAGTCCCCAGTCATCAGTCATCTTGCTGCATACACAAAGACATCTATCACTTAAGAGGCTCCAAGAGTTTCAGGGGTTGTGTGCCAGGAACCGGGGGCAGAGACCAAATACATAATCATTACATCACAATATCACACAAACCTTTTCGATCCGGCTGTCATGGGTCCAACAGGCTGCTCAAATGTAAGCCCGAAAGCACCTCTCCTCAGCTGCCCTAAATATCTCTTACTTTCTGACTTGGTCATCTCTGGCCCCTCAGTGAGGGGAGGGGGATAGGTGGGGGTGGAGGCCTCATTCCACTCATCCGTGCATACACATGCGTGACTTTGGAAGTTCAGGGAGTCAACACCTCATGGGGCAACCTTTGACCAATGGGGAACAGGAGCTTGTGTTGCTCAGGTGAAAGATTCTAAGGTGCATTCTATACAGATCCTAAGAAAGTGCCCAGAGGGACCCAGACAACAGTGGATCATAGTGTAAGCTGCTTGATATTGCACCCTTGCATTGACTTTCCCTCCTTCCCTGTTTCATTCTTTTTTACCCCCACTCCTCTTCCATGGGATTACATCCCAAAGTAACTGTAGGCAGGCCCTTGTCTCAGGCTGTGCTTTTGTGGAGAATGCATGCTAAGGCTGTCTGATCACTCCACTGCTCTATTCTTAGCCCCCAGAATGGTATTGAGCACATAATAGATACTATATGAATATTTTTTGCTGAAACTCTCTTGAGTAAGTAAATCCATTTCCCATCAATAGAAACAATACAGCATACTCATTTCACAAGGTCCACAAAATTGAAATAAACTAGTCAGAGTTCTAAAAACAGATACATTCTTAATTCTGCTGAGTGTCTCAACAAATACTGAGCTCCACTTAAATGTCAGGCACTAGGATTGATCTGTACGGGAGACAAAGATAAATAATCTCTCTTCTTCCATGATATTATCTCAGCGTTATCAAGAAGAGGGGTGCCTACAGTAGCTATGAGCAGTTCAAGGAGCCCATTAGATCTCCCAGCAATTATTACCTGTAGGTCTCCTGCGGAGTATGTAAGATGAAGGAAATTAGCAGCACATAAAAAAGCAGACAATATTTGCCCTGCCAGAGAGAATATAAATCTTAAGACATTTTATGACTGGCTTTCCAAGTGCTCAAATCAACTGTAGAAAATAGAGAAATTCTTGTTACCTAAGGGATGGAATTCAATAGCACTACTTAAGATAGATAAAAATAAGGATGACAAATTTATCTCTACCAATGACAAGATTCTTTCTTTTTGAAAGCCAGAGGGTTAAAGGATCTAAAGCTATAACTATGGGAAAATAAGTATTATAAAATCCAAGTCTCTTACATATAGGCACATAATATTACAAAATCTCAGAAAAGCTGCAATACAACTTTTGCTGTCACTAGTGGCTTAGCATTGACTGAAGTCATTGCTCCCTGCGAGCTAAATTACCCCAGAGTTGACAAGCCAGTCTAGTCTCAGTGGAAAACAGAAGGCACACTCAAAAGTGATAATTGAATAGAGTTTAGTATAGGGGCTATTTATAAAGATGTAGTAGGGCTTAGGGGAGACCAGGGCAGCGTAGTTCTTAGGGATTAGCAACATTGGGAAGTCACTTTCTTTCCTATGACTGAAGGGAAATGAGAGACAGCCACCAGTGAGGGTAGCTAAAGGGAGAGAGCCTCCCAACAGGAAGTGTGGCCTTCAGCATGGATGTGTAGCCAAACCTTGGCAACCACTCCAGTGGAAACCTAGGGATATAAGTATCTCAATGCCACTCTCCCTCCTACTGAGGGTTTTAAGAATACAAATTTTATGTAGCGATTAAATGGTATAAGATGTTTTATTAGTTTTCTAGGACTGCTGTCACAAAGTGCCACAAGCTTGGTGGCTTAAAATAAAATAAATTCAGTTTCTCACAATTATGAAGACTAGGTCCAAAATCAAGGTGTTAGCAGAGCTATGCTTCTTCCAAAGGCTCTAGGGGACAAATTGTTCCTTGGCTTTTCCAGCTTCTGGGGCTGTGAGCTTCATTCCAGTTATTTCAGTCTTCTCATGGACTTCTCCTCCTTTCCCTGTGTCATCTCCTCTTCTGTTTCTTATAAGGACATTAGTCATTGCATTTAAGGCCCACCCCATTGATTCAGGAGGATCTCTTCTTGAGATCCTTAATTTAATTACGTCTGCAAAAATCCTTTTTCCAAATTAGATCATATTTACAGGTGCCTTTTGCATATATCTTGGGTCACAATTTGGCCCACTAAAGATATAATGAAGTAAAATATTTTCAGAAAATTAAGCATGCTATCAACACTGAGAAAACTGGAGGTGTGTAGTGGATACTGTGGTTCACTGTTCCACTTCCCCATTCAGGACTGAAGCACTAATTTTTTCTGCTGCTGGGAGTGTTGCCTGCTGATGGCTCATAGCTGTATCACTCTCCAAGAATTTCCTTAATCTAAAGAAAGCTGCCTCTCTAAGTTTTTGCTTTCTCCCTAGGAACAGCACACAGGTAGTGAGTGGATAATGAAGGAGGATGCACAAAGGTCTGGCTTTGTGCCTCAATTCTCGATAACTCTGAAGGGACATCCCAGCTCTAGAGCTCTCTTGTGGGAAGGGCTGAGGCTTCTGTTGCAACTTTATTGGAAGGCAACTTCTCCTTCTATCCCCTCTTGCTTCCCTCATTCCCTTGTAGGTGTTGTTCTCAAGACCACTTCTCGATAAAGCTTTTGTAGGCAAATTTCACCACAGTGTCTGTTTTCCAGGGGCCTTGATTTAAGACATGCTCCCACATGAGATGAACCATCAATAATCTAAGTAGCTCAGAAGGAGGCTTTTTGGAGAACCATCCTCCCAGTGCGTAAACAAAATAAGTTTTATTCTCTATTGTGGGCTCTGTCTCACTATCGCCCCTGTGATAAGAAACATGAGGTAAGAAGTTAAACACAAAAACTAGAAGGATGAAAACCTTTTCAAAATAGAAGTAATATTTTTCAAGAATTGGACAGAAGGCTAAGTGGATTGTTAGTGGGTATTGAGAAATTAAACCGAGATCTTATTGTGTCATAAAAGATTTGAGAATGTATTTTTAAACAGAAAATGAAAGTCAAAAGTCATGGATATTGAGAAAAGAAATTAAGAAAAAAATATCTAGATGTGGCTAAAGAAAAAGGAACATGGACTAAAAGTAAAAAAATAATGAATCCATAGCAATCTTGGGATTGCACAAGTTTCCCACAGTGTCAAATCCTCTCTTTTGACAGTGGAGACAAGCAGTGTGGAGTCTTCCTCCTCAGTGATTTGCACCAACAACAGCCAACTTTTCAAAAGGAGTGGTTTCTCAGTGACCTCTAAGCAGCAGAGACTAAGCAGCATCCAGCCTGGCCTCCAGACACTTCCTGTCTGTACTCCCAGTAGAAGTCATTCGTAGAAAGGCATCAAAAGCCTCTCCACTGTGGCTTGTTTTGCCGTGTCAGAATCCAAAATCATTTTTGAAAATCAAACTTAAAACTTTAAAGATATATATATATATAAAAAAAACCTGTGCTAATTTGGGCTGTTCAGCACAGAGAAAATCTTGTACAGAACATGGATCCATGGCATATCAGATATGCTTTGGTTCTTGGCTCTGTCATTTTCTAACTGTGGCCTTACACAAGATGCTATATCAGGAGAACCTGCCTGCAATATTTCAACGTAGGTTCTTTCTATTTTCCGTAAGTGTTGACTGGCTGAGAAACAAAGGCAAAGAGAGGAATTTTACAGCTGGGCTGCTGGGGGTGACATCACATATCGGTAGGACTGTGATGCCCACCCAAGCCTCAAAACCAGCAGGTTTTTATTAAGGATTTCAAAAGAGGAGGGGACGTACAAACAGGGAGTAGGTCACAAAGAACACATGCTTCAGAGGGCAAAAAAGTGGAACAAAGATCACATGCTTCTGAGGAAACAGGACAAAGGGCTAAAGGCAGAACTTCTGATAAGGGTCTATGTTCAGTGGTGCACGTATTGTCTTGATAAACATCTTAACAGAAAACAGGGTTCGAGAGCACAGAATCAGTCTGACCAAAAATTTACCAGGATGGAGTTTTCCAATCCTAGTAAGCCTGAGGGTACTGCAGGAGACCAGGGCATATCTCAGTCCTTATCTCAACTGCATAGGACAGACATTCCCAGAGCAGCCATTTATAGACCTCCCTCCAGGAAGGAATTCCTTTCCCAGAGTATTAATATCAATAATTCTTGCTAGGAAAAGAATTTAGTGATATCTTCTCTACTTGCACGTCCATTTATAGGCTCTCTGCAAGAAGAAAAATACAGCTCTTTTTGCCTGACCCCGCAGTCAGACCTTATGATTGTCTTCCCTTGTTCTCTAAAAATTGCTGTTATTCTGTTCTTTTTCAAGGTGCACTGATTTTCATATTGCTCAAACACACATGTTTTACCATTAGTTTGTACAGTTAACACAATTTTCATAGTGGTCCTGAGGTGACATACATCCTCAGCTTAGAAAGATAACAAGATTAAGAGATTGAAGTAAGACAAGTGTAAGAAATTATAAAAGTATTATTTGGGAACTGATAAACGTCCATGAAATCTTCACAATTTATGTTCCTCTGCTGTGGCTCCAGCCGGTCCCTCTGTTCAGGGTCCCTGACTTCCCACAACATCTCTCCCTATCTTTTTATACAGATGTGCCATGGCGATGAAGGCTTGTTCGTTCTCTTGGTTTTGATGCAGGATTCTTCGACTGGTCTGGCATACTAAAAACAAGCTGATTGAACAGAGAAACATAATTCCAAAATTTACTACAGTGGAGCCCCCAACAGACTTAATCCAAGTCGTGGGGTTTAGTCCAGAAAGACTTTCTGCCACCTAATCTAATGCCTCAGCTCCAGGCACAATGGATAAATGAGCTTGAGAGGCTTCAAAATTTGTTTCTTTAATTTAGTTATGTCCAAGGATAAATTTTCTTCCCTACCCAGAATGTGTCCTTTGACCATTTCCCATGAATGATCAGTCTTGTTGAAGGAATATGGTGTGACACAGAAATCAGAAGTATTCCAATCGCACTGCATCTGCATGTGATGTTTGAGACTCACTACCTGATCTCCAAGACAAATAACAGACTGTCTTAAATCATTAATTTGATTAGCTAATCTTTGATCAATACCTTGTTGAGAATTCCACATTTGGGTGGAACTGGCTTGCCAGTCATTAACAAAATGAGCCGTTTGAATAGATTGGTGTAACGCCGGCAGTGGTGGCCAGTGCAGTGACTGTAATTAGGCCCATGATCACAGCGATTAAAGTGAAAACAAATCTCTTAAATCATTTGAGAATTCATTGTAATACTTCATTAATTAAATGTACTGAGGGGGAAGATTCCCAAGGTCTGGGTAAAGTTACCGGTATCCAGATTCCTTCTCGAGCTCGAACCAACATTACACTTTACCTGGAGTCAAAACAGGAGTTAACACAAGTGTATAAATGACAATTAATGCATTAGACAATTTGATTGTTCATCCAAATTTTGATATTTCCCACTAACAGCATGTAAGGAGGCTTAACACAACTTTGTATAGGAATAGTCAGATTGGAGGTAAACAAAGCAGAATGTTTGAATCTATGTTGATACTGAGGGAGAGGAGTGGCAGTGGCAACACCTGATGCTCTCCACTGTAAAGAAGCTATCTGAGGTGCCCGGGGATGCTGAAGAGGTAGAGGGGTATACTTGGGTCAAGAAGAATTATCATAATGCCAATCGGAGTCCCATAAAGGAGGATTGGCATCAAAAAGAGGAAAAGGGTTCAAAGGGGATTTATCATGGGGTTCAAAATCACAGATGCGAGGGGCAGTAGTGGGGACAACAGACAGAAAAGTTTCCCCTTCCCATACTTGCAGTCCTGACATGGCAATAGCCAATTTCCAAAGTTCTGGGTGTTCTGGGCTCAGAATGGGGAACATCATACGAGGCCTTGCAGGGGTGGGTAGTGCTCTTATCTTCCCATTTTAAGGGAAAGAATGAGCTGAACCTCCTGTGCAAAGTAGGATGATGATTCTCATCTTCCCAATAAGAAATAAAATAAGTAGCCTCCAGGCATTCCCTCCTGCCAGAGGAGCAATTATTTTTTAAATAGCCCTTTGGTGCCCAGTCTGTTACTAAACTATGAATACTGCTGCATGTGAGTTAACACAGTCTTCCCAAATTAAAGTTTTAGATGGGCCCTCAAAATTTTTAGGACATGGTTTTCCTACAGGTTTATACTGAAAGCATGAGGTATCTCCTATTACTCCCCTTTTTATTTGTCTTAAAGGAGAAAGGGAGAGGCCAGAGACCAAATGTCCTCATTTCCTTTTAGCTAATCTCTCCGGAAGATAAACAGCCCAGACTCGAGTTTCTAGATGGATACTACCAAGTGCATGTCCGAGGCACAGAGGAGGGTATTTATAACCCATAGTAACATTAAATGCAGTGCCTTCTTCTCCTGGTTGAGCCGGGCCATGGTCATCTGTAGCTCCAGGCATCCATACATTATTGTTAGTATAGATTTCCACAGGAGCATCCATCCAGGTGAGAGGTCGAATAAGTGGAGGAAAAGGCACATAAGCCCAATAAGAATACTTTTGTGTAGCAGGTAAATCACTTTGAGGGGAAACTGGTGAGACAGAAAGTATAAGGAGGAGAATTATTAAATAAAACCTATTTAAGCAAGAACCAGTGCTGAAGGAGGAAGAGAAGAACAGAGGGATGTTATTTTCAGGCTAATAGAAATGGTGAGATTTTTAGGTTCATAAGGAGAAAAAAAAGGGAATTAGGAGAAGTGGAATTAGTTAGAGGGGTCTCCATTGCCATTAGGGAGGATTGAACCAGACCCATTTTGATTTGGCATGCCAATTTCTTAGGAGTTGGCACAGATCTCACCAGGTTTGAGGGTGGTCTCTGATGCGGACGTCTTTTCCCTGTGGTTTTCATTGTCAGTATTTACACAACGTTTAAGTCTTCTAGTGGGCACCCAGACCGGGGATTGATGATCTCCTGATGAAACACAAGCATACCATCTTTCCCATGTTAAAATTGTTCCAGGTTCCCAGGTATGGGTCTGGGAGATTTTCCATAACACTGGCTTGCCTTCATTTAGGGAGAATTTTTTGCCTGTATAATGTTCATCTGCAGTTAGAGTATTGTCTTTAGGAACATTTGAAAGTTTAAAGTAAACAATGCTAAATGTAATTGGGAGTGGGGAGTGGTTAAATTATGCTTTTGTTGCTCAGACTGTTTGGACAATTGAGTTTTTAAAGTGCGATTGGCCCATTCCACCACAGCCTGTCCCTGAGGAAGTAGTTTCTATTGATAACGAGTTGCAGGCTCCGGATTATTGATAGAGGGTACAGTAAAAGCAAATTTTTCACAATCTGATTTATGTAAAACAATATGAAAGAAACAGTTTTTAAGATCAATAACTATAAGAGGCCAATTTTTAGGTATTAAAGCAGGGGCAGTCGTGCCGGGTTGGACGGCTCCCATAGGTTTAATTACAGCATTAACGGCCCTTAAATCAGTTACCATCCTCCACTTGCCTGATTTTTTTTTTTTTTTTTTTTTTTTTTTTTTTTTTTTTTTTTTTTTTTACTAGAAACACAGGAGAATTCCGGAGGGAAGAGGAAGTTCCACATTTCCAAGTTGTTAACTGTTCAGAAACCAATTGAGCTAAACCCCCAGTTTTTCTTTAGAGAGCAGCCACTGCTCAATCCAAACAGGTGTTTCAGATTTCCATTGTAAAGGAATAGGATTAGGAGGCATGGCAGTGACCGTCATCAAAAGGGATAACCTAAATCAGCCCTGTCTTCTTTTATAGTAACTTGAAGAGGTTTAGTAATTCCTTCATGTCTTGGACCAAGACCAAGTCTGGGAACAAACCCCACGTTTTCCATTATATGTTGACTGGGAGCACTATAAGAGTTACATGGAATATTAATTTTAGCTCCCCATTGTGCCAGCAAATCTCTACCCCAAAGAGTAATGAGGATTGGCGTGAGGTAAGGCTGAATTGTACCCTTTTGACCATCAGGGCCAGTGCACGGCAAGATAAATGTGCTCTGGTGAACTTCATCAGCTTTTCCAACACCTACTAGTCCCATGTTAGTGGGATGTTTAAGCCAGGAGGAAGGCCGTAAATTAGAGTAAATAATAGAAACATCTACCAGGTCCTCAAACTTTTTTCCTTGAATGTGTATGGTGCAGGTGGGCCATTGTTTAGAAATTACATTAATCCAATAAGCAGCTTTTTCACCGCCGGAGCCCATCCTAGGGCCCTATGTCTTATCTCCTTTGTTTAAAACAATATTAGGTAGTAAAAGTAATTGAGCAATTGACTCACCAGCTAGAATGGAAACAGGAACTTTGGCAGACACCGTAAGTGTAATCTCATCAAGGAATCAGAATTAATGAACTATGATACCTTCAGCAGAGGTGGATGCCCTGCCTAACACCAGACCCACAGAACCTTGAGGTAAAGGGCCAGTGACCCCCCGGAGGGACAATTAAAGGCAAAGAATTAGGTAGTAAATTTAGAGGAATGGTACTACAGAGATCGACCACCCCACTTCCTACTGTGGAGGTCTAATATTCCATTTTTAGGAAACCAAGGACAGTGTTCTTCTACTGCCCTGAATAGGGTGACCATATTTTCCATGGGCACTTGAACTCCTCCCTGTTTTAACAGGAATTTAATATAGCAGAGATAAGCATAATGTTTAGACTCCGTGTGATCTTTAATTACCCCAGACAATACACAGACAACTCACCAATCGTCAGGGAGCTCAAAAAGCGTTTCTGTGGACTGGACCGATGAACATTTCTCCACACCTACCAAAGGGAATCGGGTTCCCACATGTACTTAGGAAAAAGAAAACCATGTTGATGCACCAGGTATCAGGGGAACCCACCCCCAATATTTCAACATAGGTTCTTTCCATTTTCCGTAAGTGTTGACTGGCTGAGAAATAAAGAGAAAGGGTACAAAGAGAGGAATTTTACAGCTGGGCTGCTGGGGGTGACATCACATATCAGTAGGACTGTGATGCCCACCCAAGCCTCAAAACCAGCAGGTTTTTATTAAGGATTTCAAAAGAGGAGGGGATGTACGAACAGGGAGTAGGTCACAAAGAACACATGCTTCAGAGGGCAAAAAAGCGGAACAAAGATCACATGCTTCTGAGGAAACAGGACAAAGGGCTAAAGGCAGAACTTCTGATAAGGGTCTATGTTCAGTGGTGCACGTATTGTCTTGATAAACATCTTAACAGAAAACAGGGTTCGAGAGCACAGAATCAGTCTGACCAAAAATTTACCAGAATGGAGTTTCCCAATCCTAGTAAGCCTGAGGGTACTGCAGGAGACCAGGGCGTATCTCAGTCCTTATCTCAACTGCATAGGACAGACATTCCCAGAGCAGCCATTTATAGACCTCCCTCCAGGAAGGAATTCCTTTCCCAGGGTATTCATAGCAATATTCCTCACTAGGAAAAGAATTTAGCGATATCTTCCCTACTTGCACGTCTGTTTATAGGCTCTCTGCAAGAAGAAAAATACGGCTTTTTTTGCCCCACCCTGCAGGCAGTCAGACCTTATGATTGTCTTCCCTTGTTCTCTAAAAATTGCTGTTATTCTGTTCTTTTTCAAA
This sequence comes from Theropithecus gelada, assembly GCF_003255815.1. NCBI lineage: Eukaryota > Metazoa > Chordata > Mammalia > Primates > Cercopithecidae > Theropithecus > Theropithecus gelada. Next base: position 31,535,919 of record NC_037669.1, on the reverse strand, counting down.
GTGTACTTATTTCATAGTGTTCAAGCATACATGTTTTACCATCAATTTGTACAGTTAACACAATTATCATAGTGGTCCTGAGGTTATGTACATCCTCAGCTTATGAAGATAACAGGGTTAAAAGATTAAATTATAATTAGATTATAAAGTATTATTTGGGAACTGATAATTGTCCATGAAATTTTCACAATTTATGTTCCTTTGCCATGGCTCCAGCCAGTCCCTCCGTTTGGGGGCCCTGACTTCCCACAACAATGCTAAATCTCTCTAAGCTTCTGTGTTCTAGCCTCTCTTAAATGGGTTTGTATGAAGACTGATGACATGTAAAGTGCCTGGCATCCAAGTAAGCCAGGGGCAAAACAAGCTATTCTTAGCATAAAATGCATAGTTCTTTTTGTTTTTCTAATGATAACAACAACTTTTGACCAAAATGTTATTTTACATGAATTGCCTAATTCTTTCCTTGATGAAAACAAATGCGAATTTATTTTTCTTTCCCTGTGTCAACTGTACAGATTCAAAAGAGCTGAAGAAGAGTGATCTATATTCTGGTTAGTGCCATCCACCATTAACCAAAGTTCCCAGCTCTGCTTTGGATCCTTAAGACAGAGAGTGATATATGGAGCAAAAGGTCGTCAAAGAGAGTGATTTTCAGGCAAGGATTTGAGCTCATATTATGAACAATTTAGAAACTCACCTTTTGCCCTAAGGAAGAAGTTGGGGAAATGGCAAAAGTGGCAGAACACTGCAATGTCATCTTTCTAAGCAATGTTATGTATAGGGTAAGATTAGGAGCTTAGAATTTGGGTGGAAACAAACTTTAGCTTAGTATCTAGGATTTACCCGGCTTTTAGTTGAATGATCTTGGTCAAGTAACTTAAATTCTTTCAGCTTAATTTCCTTACATATAAAATTATGGTAATGACAACGCCTTCCTTCAAGACTGCTGTGAAAATTCGAAGGGATTACATATGTGGAAGTTTCTGGTGTAGCATCTGGCCCATAGTACAGCTAACAAAGTCACAATAATGCTAAGAAAAGTAAGAAGCAAGAGAGAGGAGTCAAGGGAAGGAAGGCAGTTTCTACATATAGCTCTCCTCTAACTCAGTGATGTTGGGTAGATAGGTCATTTAACTTTTCTGGGCTTGCATTTCCTCATTAGTAAAATGGTAAACTGCTAAAGATTACATAAATGAAAATGGTCTTCTAGTTCATTGATTCAAGACGAGTTTAGTAGTCATCACCAAATGACTTGGCCTGACATTAAGTTATAAAATATAAGATTTCCATGAAATATATAGAAAATGATAGGCCATGCAAAACAGAAAATTACAATAAATTATATGAGTAAATATCTTAGTTTTGGCAGATGTAGCCTATAATCCCTTAATGCATTTTTTCTTCCTGAACTAAGGAGGCCTTTTCAATGATCCTTAAAAAATCAATGCTGCAGTAAATTAATCACAGCCTGCTGCTGTGATTGGATTAATGGGAAGATCTTGCTAGGGCTTACATAAAAGCCTAAAGTAAATAGCTACCCAATACACAGATCTACTGGTTTGGGCACATAAATGCTATAAAAATATTAATAAATCCATCTGCTTAAAAAAACAAAAACTCTTGCTAAACAAGAAGAAGCTGAAACTTCAGATTCTCTGTCCTTTTGCCCCCTTATCAATTTTGTTCAAATCAAATTTAAGTTTTATTAAAAGCATAGATCCCATGGAAGTCATAGGAAAGTTAGCATCTGCCTCAGTTGCTTCCTGGAGTGATGACGACTCTAGGCTCTTTAACATACATCAAATAAATGTCTAAATTTTCATCAAATTCACTGTGAATTTAAATTAGCCACAGAACATTCAACATTGTAATCTTTTAAGCTAAGCTTGAGAAAGTCTCTTACGCTTCCACTGTAATAGAAGGAAAGGTACAGCTAAGAAACTGAGTCCCCACTAATTTGTAAGATTCTAGATGTTCGGCATAAAAGTTCAGGGAATGATGAGTCAATATGCACTCAGAGGTTGCCATAATGCTCTGATTTATCATGTTTTACTTTCCTCACAAAGCAGGTGACAAAATGGGAATAAAGCCAGATGAATCTATTCTTATTAGATTGGGCCCATAATCTCATATTGGGTTTAGATACTGGATTTCCTGCCAGCTCCTTGTATTGTCCGCTTATTGCTTTCAAGGAAGCCAGCAATGGCCTGGGATAACAGTGTGTCTGTGGTATGAGACATCTTAAATGGATGACACAATTTCCCTGGGCTCTGTTGCCAGTGGAGTTCCCTAAGCAAGTTAGTGTTTATGTGCTGCTGATGTTTGTGGGCCAGACGGGAATGATCTTTGCCTAGAATAATGATATCATCAAAGAAAGTGGGAACACAAAGATAAATATTCTTACAGATGACATTTACTCAGGGACAGTATTGTCCATCTGAGTGAGGAGCTGTTTTCTTTTGGCTAAGAAAGGTTCAAAGATTCTTTCTGCACTGATTTTCCCTCTCATTTCCTCTTAGGTTGTTATGAAGTACCCTTGCCTTTGACATATCCTTTATACCCAGTTGTGGGATATTCCTCTTTCCCACATCAAATATGACACATGCTCCCCAAATCCACATGTTGTAGACTTGGTCCTTTAATAATTTTCTGACATAAACTTGACTGTATGACTCAAGGCTCCAGTGTGACAAAACAATAAAGCACTTTTTTTTTTCCATTTAAATTATACTTGAGCCTTGGTCCGGCTACTCTTCTTATAAATGTAAGTTTGATTATAAAAGTCATAATGTTTGCTGATAGGTTGGAAAAAACCAATATTTTTCATTAATTTGAATTTCAAAGACATATCTGACATGGATGCTGAGAAAACAAAAGGCAATCAAATCAGTATGAAACCTATATATTAGTAATGCTTTGTTAAAAACTGAAGTTCCTGGGGCTAGAAGTTGTGGATGGATAGGTAGATAGAGAGAGGTGATGGGGCACCACATCCCTTAACCAGAAGATTCCTTCATCTCCCAGTAGCTCCTTCCAGGATTGCTGGTCCCCCTGGCATTAGCATCTGACTGTCCCCTCTGTCCAGCAGTGTCTTGCAAGACAAAGGCCAGCCTCACACCTGCTGTACTGGTCTTCACTTCTCTGTCCCAGCAATGCAACCACAATTCGATTGGGTAAAGCCCACCGGGCTGGAATGGAGGTTGGCTCTTTCCTCTCCTGATACACTTTGCTCAGAAAGTGGGGCTTCTGTGGACCTTGGTCTGGCTTTCAAGGTAAGTCCAGGGCCGTGCTCTCTTGCCCCCATTCCTAACCCCGTACACACTTCTGTGGCTAGCCTTTTCCCATCTTCCTCGTAGGTGATTCCACCTTCTACTCTTGGAATCTTAACCTTTCAGCAGTTCTGTTTTCTTTCTTCTCTCATTCTTTGTCTACACTCCCAACTTCATTTATCATTAGTAAGTTAAAATATGCAGTGCCAGGGGAGTGGTGTGCACAGAGGCCAAACTTCAAGTCACAAGACAAAGAGGGAGAGGATTCTTTGGAGGAAAAAAAAAAAAAAAAAAAAAAATAAAGAGGATGAAAGATAGCAAGAGGGGGAGGCAGTTAAGTATTGTTGGGATGAGACGTTTTTCGTAAGATAAAATTTATTTTAGGTTGTAGGAAGAAGATAGTGAAGAGGAAGAGATCAATAATTAAAGAAACAGGAAAAAACTCACAGGGAAGTATTTGGGAGATTAAGAGAGTGAGATAGATCACTGATGGAGTACGCAGACTGAACAAGGAAGTGCTTGCTCTATAGTAGGGTGGTTATCAGAGAAATTACGGTAAAATTGGGATGTGGAGAGTAAGAAAGTTGAAGTTCTGACTTGAACCCCCAACCTTGTGTGTAAATAGAAGAGAAGATGGGTTATTTGTGAAAATCAGTGAGGAAGGAGCCCCAAGGAAAGTAGAACAGGGAATTTTGGGTCAGTGACTGGGAGGATGGTGACAGGAGGCAAAAAAAAAAAAAAAAAAAAAAAAAAAAAATTTCTGAGCATAGGTGAGGGTGTGATTGAAGATGAAGGGCTGACTTTGGACTGGAATCAACAGTACCTGGTGTTAGGGAGCAAGATAGGAGAATGCTGGATAGGAGGCTGCAGCTTGGCCAGGTGGTGATGTTAGGAGGCTGAGGGGCCTAGGTACAAAAAGTTGAGTGAAGACAATTAAATATGCTGACAATGGGGTATATTGTCAAATATACTTAATTGCTTCCCCCTCTTGCTATCTCTCATTCTCTTTTTTTTGCTCTCCAAAGAATCCTCTCCCTCTTTGCCTTCTGACTTGAAGTTCAGTCTCTGTGCATATCACTCCTCTGGCACTGCATATTTGAACTATATGGAAAAAGAGAAACTAAAAAAGTGACTGAGGAATGGTGAGAATAGGAGGTTTGGAGGGGACAAGAGAAGTAAGGAAGGAGGAGGTCAGCTTTCCCTCAATGCTTATGTATTGTTCTCTATTCTCATTAGTTTATCATTTCAGTCCAAATTTCACTAGTAGGTTAAAAGATGAACACTTGTGTGAATAACATCCAATTTAGTAGTCAGCTGCTTCTTACCTCAACAGCGCAATTGTTGTTCCAGTCAACACCAACTTATATGGGAAAACAGACTTTTTTAGAGGGGAAATAACATGGTCTTTCTGAGTGGAGTGAGAAAAAGGGGAGTGCCTGCTGTCTGAGAGCAGTAATCTGGGAACCACAACCTTTGGACTTTAGGTTAAGGGAGTGAGGGATAGCTCTTAGAGGAAGCAGAATGCCAAAGAATAACCTGGCCTAGCCATATTTGCCATATTTTGTCTTACAGGTGTCTGATGCTGAGGTAAATAAATTATTATTATGAAATTCTGTCTGACCCCTGACCCAGGACAATGCAAGTGCTCAAATAGGAACCAAGAACTGGTGGGAGGGAAATTGCCTACTTAGACCCTGAGTTTTTTCCATCAAAGTACAAATGGTGCCAGCCCTCAATTGTTTCTTTGTCTTTGGACAGCTGCCAAGTTTTGTCTCAGGAGGTCCTTATTTTCTTTCAAGAGACTAAAAATCAATCACTTAATTCTTGGTGAGGTTAAGGTGGAAGATTAGAAGGGATTAGAGTCGATTATAAACACAATCCCTTCTGCCGTGCTTCCTGGGGACCAACAAAAGCCCATCAGACGCCTCATTAAAACAATTACTCTCACAAGCCAGTGATATGGTATCTACGTTATCTATTGATTAGACCTCAGTCTACACTGAAACCAAACCAGGGAAATTAAGAGAACAAAACAGGAAATAAAATGCCTAAAGGATCACACAGATCCCAGATTGAATGGACATTGCTCACAAACAATCTCTCTCTCTCTCTCTCTCTCTGTGTGTGTGTGTGTGTGTGTGTGCGCGCGCTTTACTTTAGATCAAGGCTGGCAAGGACCTTTAACTTCTGGAACTGACCAATCTATATATCAATATTAGATCCACACTTTCTGAGCTAAAATAACTGAAAACAATGATGGTGATGGTGAGAGGTGAAAGGAAATTGAGTGTTAAGTAAATGACAGAAAGCTGTAAGCCAAAGAGACAATTGAGGCTAGAAAATACTGCTGGTGCCTCTTCCACACCCCATGAAAATGCTGGGCCTCCACGTTGTGATGAATAGCACATCTGCCCAAGTGGTTCCTCTACCAGAGTAGATTCTGTATGAGGCATTCCTATTACTCAAAGAATGGCTAAGTGTTCACAGATGTGTGGTTTAAATGTTTGCCAGGTACCAAGAGTGAATTGGGGCTTGACAGCCTAAAGTCCCTACTGTGTGACCTCAGAATCATTTCAAGCTGTCTCTTCATCTTGTATAAATGTTATGTGAGCCAATAACACTGACAAGTAATTCTTTTTAACATTTTAAGCCTTAGAATAATACTTCATTTTTAAAGAATATTTCATAAAATCAGTGAATTATGGTTGAATTAATGCAGTGTCAAAATTGGTATTTTAATCACATAGAAAGGCAGAACATGTAAAGTCATGACTCTCTGTGCTACTACCATACAATATCCTAGCAAATATTTTTTAAAATTTAATAAATATGGTATTTTTTCCCTCTCTGCTGGTACAATGGGTTCTGCTATGTTTGCCTCGGGGTTTTAAATTTGGGAATTTTGCTTGCATTTACATGATTAAAGACACAGCATTAATTTTGTCCTAATACTTAGTTGTGATTTATTTTTAACTTTCCTCTTTAAGAAATAAAAGTTAGTAAGAGCAGAAAGGGGACAGGGACATTCATTTGGTAACTTAGTCAGAGACTGAGTTGCTAATGTAAGCCTTATGAAGGCCCCTGAAGGCAAACATGAAATGCAGGGCAAATAGCAATGCTCTCACGTGTGGTTACCCACAGTCATTCTCCACTGAACTGGACCAGCCAATTGATTTACAAAGGGCCTCTCCCACCTACAGGATTACAACTGAATTTTAACTGTCAAAAGCACTGGATTTAGAATAACAAAACCTGGACTTGAGCCCTAGCGCTATCATTTACTAGCTCTGTGAACTTAGGCCAGTTGTTTTACTCTTTGAGTCTGCCATCTTATCCGAAATGAGAATATTCCAGGGTCTTCTTAACTGAAACAGGAATTTTCTTGGCTTTTTAGAGGGCTTAAATGAACTCACAAAGGGAGAACCAATTAACACAATGTCTGGTGCACAGCAGACATCAAACAAATATTAGACCATTTTCTTTCATCCCATTTTAATTGATAAAGAATGGCTTTTGAAAAATTATTTCTGGGCATCACATTTCCAACTACTTATAGCTTAGGCAGAGATATCTATGCAAATCATTTTATAGTAATTTCCAAAGCATTATTAATCATACATTATCCCAGTGAAAAGAGGTCTGATCCTGAGAATCTTCTAGTCAAGTTGTCTCATTTTATAGATAAGGAAATTGACCCAGAGAGGTTCTGTGAAACACCCAAGGTCATCCAGATACATGGTGGCAGTGAGAACCAGAATCCAGTTCTTTTGCCTCACGCCCAGTGCTTCCCTCCTTTACCAAGCTGGCACTATTGCTGCTGTGCCACAGAAGTGCACAGGGCCAGATGCCTGTGAATCTGAAGGTTCAGGGGTGCTTGCACATTTTCAGTCAGCTCACTGGTCTGAGCAAGTGGCCAAACCTGGCATGTACCCAAATCCCTATGGAAAAAGGACCACTCAATCTGATCAATAAACACTTTCAGGAATTTATGGAGGAGCCGAGAACTAACTTTGAATCTAACCTAGATCTGATCTCACACACTTATCCTCATAGCTCACAGTGGTCTGATTGACTGTGTCCTAAATAGTTCTACCCAATGGTGACAAATGAGAGTCTAGACATGATGGATGGGATCAAAAATAGACGGGTGAATTCTAAGTTTAGCATACACCACTTTTTCCCATAGGCGTCTCCTCTTCAGATTGTGCTCGCAGTCGAATCTTTAAAAGCAGATAACATCATGTGGCATACTTCAGGGAGCACTCCCCAGCCCCACTGATGGACTGTATGGGATTCTGATGGAGGTCATTTGGAGCAATGGTTTCCAGAGGTCAGTCTGAAGGCTTGTGCCAGGCTGGCTGGCTGTACATCTAGGGAGTCCCTCTGGGGAGACAGCTTTAAGAGAGCTTTACCCCTCCAGACGCCTTTCCTGGAGATTCTCTCTCAGTCAGCCTGTGGTAAGGCTTGAGGATCACTATTTTTCAAAAGCTTCTCCAATGCTTTGATATGCAGCCATTGCACTAACTCAGGATGGGAGGGGTTGGCTGAGATCTAAGGGACTGGTATAAATGACAGTGTGAGGGCTTCTAAGCCAAGAGCATCACCTCATGGCACAGATATAATATAAAAGAGGACAGTGAAGCATCGTCACCTCATTCTGCTCTACCATAAGCTACTCCTCCCTGCAGAGTCAAACTTAATTGCCCATCCACCAGAATCCAGCCTTACACTTTGAGCATACCTCCATTTACTATTTACTCTGCCAGGTGGGGGTTCCTGTCTTTCTCCTTTACTAGATGCAGGCTCCTTGAGTTGAGAATAGAGCCTGGCATATTCTTCAGTGACCCCTGTTCCTAGTGCTGCGCCTGGTGCATGGTAGCAATAGCCTCCTTTCTATCAGGAAGTGGCATTATCTCTGCTTGGACTTTAAGCAAAAGCCATTGACATGTTTGGGGAGAACCTTACATCACTAAAAACCTGGAATTATTTTTCCAGGGAACTGGTAGACTCAGTCCCTGAGCTTAATTTCTGTGAGACACATCTTAACCTGATGACAAATAGTAAACACACACAGTATCACCTCAGATGAGCCATGTGGCCCCTGGGCCATCCACATGGCTTCATAACTCTCAGAGTCATTCAGCCAGTGGCTGTTAAACAAATAAAGATGCTGATCTGTGAAGCAAAATGAGGCTTAAAGCTAGTGAGTCCACAAACCTACAATAAATTAGCCCCTAAATCAACTGGGATACTTTGGGAAGCATGTGGTCTTCTGAAGCAGATTCATCTTCAGCTTCTCTGAATTAATTTGGGGATTTATAAAACTGAAATTTCAGAATGAGAAAACAACAAAAGAGTTATTTGCCACGATCCAAGAGACAATTATACTTTTTATTGAAATGAAAGACAGTGGCGGTCTCAGTTGAGCCTAAACTCTGTTCCTTCCTGACTGGGGCTCAGACAAATCTGGGCAATGCTAGCCGACTCAGGACTGGATCTACCAGAACTTTGTGGGACTAAGAGTAGTCTTGGGGAGAATTTGTCTCAGGGAAGGAAACAGACAGTCAGACTTGACTGTGAAGTGAAGCCTCAGCTTTAGGAGGCAGTGGGAATTCTTTGGACATCTTGTTGCCTCTCCTTCATATTTGTCTCCTGACCTAATCCTATGAACTTATGTCTTGGTATATAGAGAGGAGAGGAATAGGGTGAGAATATGGTAGTATACCATACATTACTACTGAAATATTTACATAAGTGTCTATAAAGCTGCACCTGGTCCAGGCTGAAATGTAAAACTTTATCTCTGAAGCATCATGTGAATAGAGAAATTTTGTTCGCAGTTATTCTAATGAAAACATGCTGTCCTCTCCAAATTCTTGGCATCCTTCCACTGCTGAAAGTCCCTCATTCTTGCTTCCTAAGAGAATTCTCTCATCTACATGGTCTTGTCCTCACCATCCTGGTCCATCATCTCCTTTCTGTGCACAGAACTTTCACAATATGCATCTGGCATGGCATAGCTTTCTACTACAGGCCTCAATCCTCCAGGAATGTGGTTCTTTTTCCTCGATTGCTTTACTCAAATTAATCCATCTACTTAGATTTTTTTCCATCATCTCTTCAGAGAGGGGAGAGGCAAAGGAGCTAAAGTTGGGGAAAAAAAGGAAGAAAAAAGCTGTGAACACCTATATGTCAAAAGTTTATCTTATCACAGCTTTCAATAAAAATTCTGTAGAGCACAGGACCCAAACAGCCCTTTTTTGATATCTCACTAAAGAGAAGAATGCAGTTTTTCACAGAGCCCCATATAGTATTGGACAGGGTTTCTTGATGGTTCCTGTGCAAAAACAGGCCCAATGTAGGTGATGGTAGCATGTATGTGATGGTAGCCAGAGTATGTGTTGGGGTGCATTGAAATGGCAGTGGCATATCATAGCAGAAGCATCTGATAGCACTCTGAAAAAAAGCAGTACCAGGGAAAGGCCACGCCCAGTGGCAGCATCAGTGCCCTGTGGATGTGAGGCAATGCTCATGAAAGCAGTGGTACTGGTGAGAGAGAGAGAATCACATTGGGCTCTGCCAGTGGATATGAGGCACCTTAACATGTTCCACATACACTGGAGACTTGACAGCAGAGCTGTGGCTCTGGAGCAGAAGTATACAAACAGGGCCTATCCCCTGTGGTCAATAAAGGAACTATTTGAAGCACATGTGAGATACCCTTAAGAGCTGGAGGATTGGTGTTGGAGCTGGTGATGCTATAAAGCAAATAGCAAAAGACTGTGCTAATGTCACTGTGTTTTTCCTATTTTATGCCTTTGTAGAGAATAACACAAATCCAGGAATGAAGACATATAGCTTGGAGACTCATAGATCACTTATTACAAAAAGTTACAGTATGCAATCCAAACTGACATGCTGATATCCAAGTTTTCATAGCAAGAAGTTCCTTGTTTTAATTTAAATTATTTTTGGAAGTCCCCAGGAATCTATGATCAGAAGCCCTGTATTATGTGTGTGTCTACTCCCTGGTCAGTGTTCTCTTCCATTTAGGATCTGGAATATATGCCCCCCACATAGTCCCTGAAAGACATGCTTCTATCATTTAGATTTTGAGTGCTTGAGAATTAGATGGAATTAGTATTTGTGCTGTAACAACTATATAATCAGGAACAGATTTCTATTATTGGCCTATATCTCTTTGGCTAAAGATGGAATGATGAATGCATAAATGTATGCAGATAAATATGGTTTAATATGGTCTAGAGTATTCTGAAGTAGCTAATAACATCAAATTAGGCAGCCGTTGGAAAGATATTTCCTCAGTCTTCATTCTTTAAGTATCACTGACATAGAAAAATAAGAAAGAATATTAGAGTAGAAATCAATAGATTTATATCTGCCAATCACTATGTATACTCAGACATGTTTCTTCATTTCTCCCTAGCTCAACTTTCTCATCTGTATAATCAGAGAATTGGATTGTCACTTAAATCACTTTTGGTTCTAAATTTTTATGATTCTGCTTTTCTTCTGTTGCTTTAAATAGGGTAGATCAATGATTTTTCAACTTCTTAAACCAGTGGCTCCCTTAATCCATATAACATATGGATTAACCTTAATATATACAGAAAATAAAGGCAGAAGTTCTTGAATGAAGTGTGGATAGGAGGGGAGTTGACAATTCCTTGACTCTCCTCAACTTTCCTGCTGATCCCTTGAGTGTTTCTTCTATGCCAATTTATAAACCATTTTGCTAGGGAAGTGGGAACTAAAGAACTTGAAACTAGATACCTCTGAAGTGATAAAGTAAAAGCTAAATATTGAATGCATCCCAAAATTGAAGCATCAGTAGTTCTAGTTAGTTCGGGAGTCAGCTAGGAAGAACATAAAAGTTTCAGAGAGATGCTCAATATGAGATGGGCTCATTCAACAAAACACCAATTTTCTTTCTATGATTTCAAGACCAAATTTAGTAAAACCCTTATGTCAACTTCTCATCCCTTGAAAAATGAAGACACGGAGAGGGAAGCATTCCTGGAGGAATTTTGGACAAACAAACTTAAATCAGACTCATGGAAAGAAAAATGCCTTTAAAATTTTTTCAAGTAGCATGATGCAATGACACATCAATAACAAATGCCTGTAGCCACATTTTTAAATGATGGCTTGGAATCTATCCCCATTGCCCTCCCTCTCCCTTTCAAAATAAATGGAAAAATCAGGTTGAGTAAGAAATGTCATTTATGCTTTTCTCATTCTTCTTCAATTCAGAAGTGAAAATGATGTTGATGTTTTATTTTGGTTACTTTTTGTTAAAATCCTAACTGCCATCCATCATGTCCTCTAAAAATATTAGCAATTTCTTTTGACCTGGTAGAAGACAGTAAGTTTCAAATTGAGTCACTGACGAGGGCACGTGATAAACTATGCTACTTTTCAGCTATTTTGGGTAAAGCCTATTCTTGACATAACTCTAATGGATGGTAGTAAAACACACCATGGGCAAAAATAAAAAGGAGGCAATGAGAAAAAGTAATCATGATATTTTCTCCACCTTTCCCTCTCACCTACCTCCCCACAAGAGAATGGCATGTCAGAGAGACCTCCAATATGAAATTTATAATTGTTCCTTTATTTAGCACAGCTCAAGGCTGTAACTGACTGTATCACAAAGGACTCTTCAGGAAAACTTGTTGAAATAGTTATTGAAAGTAAAGAATAAAGAATAGAAAAAAAACTTCTTCAGTTATGTCATTTCCTGCAAATGAGAGTTACTATCTCTTTAATCCTCATGTATTCTTAATTTATCCTATCTTCTCTTCAACTTTGTCTAAAGAGAATAAGATTTTGTTAATTCAGATTTTAGGTATAAATTTCTCCTTAGTGAAAAATTAAAAATCAGAGATTTATCTGCATAATTTTTCACACATCTTTTGGCTTATTCATCCAAACATTAAGAATTTATGAAGTTCCTATGTAGTAAGCACTATTAAGTGGTGGAGAGACAAGTGAGTAATACATGAATCCTCTCTGTGTTAGTTCGTTTGCACTGCTATAACAAAATATCTGAAGCTGGGCAATTTATTAAAAAAAGGTTTATTTTGGCTCATGGTTCTATAGGCTATATCTAGCATCTGCTCCTGGTGAGGCCCCAGGAAACTTTCAACTGTGGTGGAAGGCAAAGAGAGAGCCAGTATATCACCTGGTGAGAGAGGGGACAAGAGAGAGAGGTGGGAGGTGTCAGCCTCTTTACACAACCAGATGTCATGTGAACTCAGAGCTAGAACTCCCTCATTACCGTGGGGATGTTGCCAAGCCATTCATGAAGCCAAACAGTCTCTCACTAGGCTTCACCTCCAATAGTGGGGATGACATTTCAGCATGAAATATGAAGGGGACAAGTATTCACACCATATCAACTCCCCTCAAGAAGCCTAAGGTTTTATTTTTCTGCATTAAAATCACAGCTTGGGTCTAGATAGAGTTGTAACTAAACTGAATGCATTATCAATAATAGGAAACTAAAAGTAAAACCAAGATAAGCTGGGACTTAATAGCAGAAATACAATGAGAAAAAGATCAGCTAATTCTTAGCGTAGTATTACAGCACAGTTGCTTATCATACTCTCTCATTCTCTCCTATCTCATCTGGACAGGAGGTGCAGTGCCTTTGTATCAGGCCATATCCTCCTTTCTAATACTAATGGCAGACATAAGCAGTGATTTCAGCAGAAGCAGATCACTGGTCCTTCTTATTTTTACCTAATGTACGAAATGTAAATCTAAATTTTGAAAGGAAAACAAATTCTAAAAAGCAAAGAGAACTTTTAATTTCCTTGAAGATTTTCTCCTTATTCCATCTTTATGTAAGACAATGTAGTGGGGATTATTTTTATGTCTGTCTAATTTAATTCTGTCAATGCCACTGTGAGGGAGAAATTATTGATATTGAGATTCAAACAACTGGGTAATTTACAGGAGGAAGAAAGTGGCAGCAAACATACAGTGGAATGGTTGCAGATTGTAAGAGAGGCTCTGAAATTTGGTTTGTTAATAATGATGTGTGTTTATTATTAGAAATGTTTATCTATTGGAAAATGTTTTCTCTTAAGATATTTCTTCAAGAAAGGAATTTTAGTAGTATCAAGAGACATCATAAAATATTTTATCTTTTTTTTTTTTTTTTGAGACGGAGTCTCGCTCTGTTGCCAAGGCTGGAGTGCAGTGGTGAGATCTCAGCTCACTGCAAGCTGCACCCTCCGGGTTCACACCATTCTCCTGCCTCAGCCTCCCGAGTAGCTGGGACTACAGGCGCCCATCACCATGCCCAGCTAATTTTTTCTATTTTTAGTAGAGACGGGGTTTCACCATGGTCTCGATCTCCTGACCTCATGATCTGCCCACCTCGGCCTAAAATATTTTATCTTAATCTACACTTATAAATAGCTATAAACAATTATTTATGTAGAATGTGTGTTCTGGCTGATAAAGAATTAATGGTAGAGTAGGAGAAAGGAAGGAACAGAATGAAATAGTTACAGAATCATGTCATTCATCTTTTAAGAACATCTGGGTATGAAATCATAGATTGTCTCTCTCAGTACAACTAGAGGAGGATTGCAGGGACTCTTCCACTTAAGGAAGTTCAAGTTTATCAACTACTTATCATGGATATATTCATCTGCTTTGGTCTAAATGTGTCCCCCAAATTCGCATGTTAGAGACTTTATCCTCAGCATAGTAGTGTTGGGAGATGGGGCCTTTCGAGAGGTGTTGAGGTCTTGAGGGATCTTTCCTAAATAATGGAATCATGTGTTAAAAAGGGGTTGTAGGGGTGGGTTTGCTTTCTCTTGCCCTTCAACCTTCCTCTATGTGAAGATGTGGCAGGAAAGCCTTCACCAGAGGCTTGTATCTGGATCTTGGACTTTCCAGCCTCCAGAACTTTGAGAGAATAAATTTTTGTTATTTATAAATTACCCAGTTTGTGGTATTTTGTTATGGCAGCACAAACAGACTAAGACATCATGGTATAGAGTACATTAGAACGTCTAAATGAAATGAGTTAACTTTTCAGTGCAGATGAACAGAAACATAGCAGAAACAGCATGCCCACTTTTAAATAACTATACTGCTTCACAAGTAAAGCAGGTATCTTACAACAAAGCATTCCCAGTTCTTCTCTCCTGTCCCTTATTACATTGCTGTCATTCATTTCACTTATCCATAAACTACACTTACCTAGTACATTGTTGCTCTTATTATTTTGAACTGTTATCTTTTAGATCAATTAAAATTAATAAAACTAAAAGATTTCATTTTACCTCCATTTATTTCTTCTCTAATGTTCTTCCTTTCTTTGCATATAAACAGGTTTTTGTCTATAGTATTTTCCTCCCCTCTGAAAAACTTCTTTTTTTTTTTTTTTCTTGAGACGGAGTCTCGCTCTGTCGCCCAGGCTGGAGTGCAGTGGCCGGATCTCAGCTCACTGCAAGCTCCGCCTCCCGGGTTTACACCATTCTCCTGCCTCAGCCTCCCGAGTAGCTGGGACTACAGGCGCCCGCCACCTCGCCTGGCTAGTTTTTTGTATTTTTTTTTAGTAGAGACGGGGTTTCACCAGGTTAGCCGGGATGGTCTTGATCTCCTGACCTCGTGATCCACCCGTCTTGGCCTCCCAAAGTGCTGGGATTATAGGCTTGAGTCACTGCGCCCGGCCTGGAAAACTTCTTTAAACACTTCTTACAAGGCAGGTCTCCTGGAGACCAATTCCTTCAATGTTTGTTTGAGAAAGTGTTTATTTATACTTCACTTTTGAAAAATAACCCAGTTCAGAATTTTGGGTGTTAGTTTGTTTTTTCTTTCAACACTTTGAATATCTCATTCCATTTCCTTTTTGTTTGCATACTCTCTGAATGGAAGTCCATTGTAATTCTTCTTGTTTCTCTCTAGGTAAGGTGTTTTTCTTCTGGCTTCTTTTGATATTTTTCTTTGTCTTTGATTTTCTGCAGTTTTAATATAATAGGCTTAAGTATAGTTTTTTTTTTTTTTTTTTTTTTTTGTATTTATTCTGCTGCTTGTTCTCTGAGCTTCCTGAATCTGTAGTTTGGTGTTTCTCACTTCAAATATTTCTTTCCTTTTTCTCTCACTTCCTTTTTTTGGTATTCCCATTTTATGTACCTTTTGTAATTGTCACAGTTATTGGACATTCCATTCCATTTTTTCCTCACTTTTTTTCTCTTTGCTTTTCTCTTTGAAACTTTTTATTAACATATCTTTGAACTGACTGATTCTTTCCTCAGTGTTGTTCAGTCTATGAATGGGTCCATCAAAAGTTTTCTTCTTTTACTTTTGCAGTGTTTTTTATCTCTAGCATTTTGTCATGACACACTATGCCAAATGTCACGCTCAGGGTCCAGTTCCAACCCATGCTGAGGTCTGAAGGGAGTGAATGGGTGGCAGATAGCTGAAAGAACACTTGGGTAGTTGGGGGGGTGTAGGCAGGTGAAATGTAGTTTTATTCAGCAGCTTTCTCATCAGCAGCTTTCACACTGTCTGCTCTGGCCCTGTGGCTCCTCTCAACAGCCAGCTCTATGGCTCCTACCACCCCCAGGCCTGCAGCTGCACTCTCTGGCCTGCAAGGCCAGCTCTCCCTTGCAGGATCAGCAGCTTAACTCTTTTCCTCTGGGCACAAGTCAGTTCCTGGCTCCCCACAGCTTGCCTTCAAGGTGACTGGCGCTCCCTTACAGGGGTCAGTAGCATTACTCTCTCTCTCAGCAGGTTCCTGGCTCCCCGCTGCCTGCCTTCAAGGTGACAGGCTCTGGCTCTCTCTCTTTCTTTAGGCATGTCAGTACAAGCCCCATGCAGTATCAGCAGGACAGTTATACCTTTTACAGACAATAGTGGCTTACAGCCAACTATGAGCTTACACAAACAAGTGGAGTTATACACATGTGCTCCAAACTCACTGTCACTCTGGCCCAGATGTCTGCCTCAGCCTATTCCTGACCAAAGCACATCCATGTACCTCACACATTTCCTTTTGATTCTTTCTCAGACTTCCACCTTTTCCACTTACATTTCCCATTTTTTTTCTTGTGCCATTAGAACTATCAGGTTCCATTAGAACCCTGAGCATATCAATTAAAATTATTTTAAATTTCTGGTGTGATAATTCTGAAATTTCTGCCATATCTAAGTCTGCTTATGAAGTTTGCTTTGTCTCTCAAGACTATTTTTGCCTTTCAGTATGCCTTGTAAATTTTTGTTGAAAGCTGGACCTGATGTATAGGTAAAAGAAACTGAGGTAAATAGACCTTCATTGTGAGGTTTTATGTATCTGGGTAGCAGTTAAACTGTGTTTACTGTTTGTTGTAGTTGCGTGTGTCAGCAGTTAAAATTTTCTGCAGTGTCCTTTCTGTTGTCTTTTAGTGTCCTAGTGTCTTTGTCCTCTTTGTCCTGTTGTCCTCTAGTGTCTTTTCTATTATCTCTAGGTTTTCTGTTGTTCTGTCGTTTCTGTTGTCTCTAGGTTTCCTTAGAGGCTTCTTCTTAAATAGAATCTGAAACCTGCAGTGCTTTTAGCTGTAATCCTCTGTTATTACACAGAAGCCCTATTGATGTGGTGGTAACATATTGGGGAAAGGAAGCATTCTATAATTACATGATTAGGTTTCTGTCTTTTAGTGAGCTTGTGTCCCTGGGTTATGACCTTCACAAATGCTTGTCATTGCTTCCCTTTCCTCCACTTACGTGAAACAGGAAAGCGAAAGGAGACTAGAGTTGTATATTTCCCTTTCCTCAGGTAAATTAGGCTGTGGCAAGACCCAGGTAGGTAGGCCCTGGTTAAACAGTTTCCTTTGAGGACAGGCCTTTGTTAAGAACAGAGCATTCTGGACTTATTTCAAAATGGTTACTTACACTCTCCCCTCACAACAGATATGACAAATTTTTCTGTGATACTTACCCTGACAGCGTCATGGTTCTGGGCCCCCTGGAGTTTTTATCTCTCAAGCTAGTTCCATGCTCAGTCTCTGTCAATTAGCCAAATGCCATTTAATTTAATTATTTTTAATAGGCTCCAGCAGTGGCTTCTAATTTCAATAAGCTGTGGTTCTCAGTATTTTGTCTCTCCAGTTTTCAGGGTGGTGGTTTGCCCTGTGACCTCAGTTTTCTGATAGATCAATTAAGCATTACTGTTTTTTAATTTGCTCAGTTTTACCTTGTGAGGATAGAGTGATGGCTTCCAAACTTTTTACATGTCAGACCAGACACCAGAAGTTTCCAAATTTTCAACTTTATAATCTATCTACTTACCTATTCTGATCTGAGATATATGTTGGAAATGATTTTTTTTAACAGATTGTCATTTGCTTTTTTGTCTATAGTGTTTTAATTATAATTTTATCTGATTAAGGCCAGGTGTGGTGGCTCACGCTTGTAATCCCAGCACTTTGGGAGGCTAAGACAGGTGGATCATGAGGTCAGGAGATCGAGAACCCATCCTGGCTAACACGGTGAAACCCCATCTCTACTAAAAATACAAAAAAATTAGCCGGGGGTGGTGGCGGGCACCTGGAGTCCCAGCTACTAGGGAGGCTGAGGCAGGAGGAATGGCGTGAACCTGGGAGGCGGAGCTTTCAGTGAGCCGAGATCTCACCACTGCCCTCCAGCCTGAGTGACAGAGCAAGACTCCGCCTCAAAAAAAAAATTTATGTAATTAAATTTATAGACTTTTAATCTTATTGCATCTAGATTTTGAGTCACATTTAGAAAGTTTTTAACCACCATTGAATTAAAAATAAATTGATCAATATCCTATATTAGAAATATGAATGGTTTTATATTTATCTTCAGATATGTGATTCATTTGGGGTTTACCCTAGTGTGTGATTTGAGGCAGGGAATTAATTTTTATTTTTTCCAAAATGACTATTCTGTTGTTTTAATACAAATTATTAAGTAGTCCATCTTTAACTGAGTGAATTGAGATTCAGTCTATTCCTATACTAAAGTTTCCAGATGTGCTTGAGTCTATTTCTGGAGTTTGTGTTCTGTTCCATTAGTCTGCCTGCCTAGCCATATGTGAGTACCATCTGTTTTAATTGCAGAGGATTTGGTGTATATTTTAATTCCTGGTAGGGCTAGTCCTGCCTTACTGTTTGTTTAGTGTTTTCCTAGTTGTTATTCCTTGATTTTCTTTTGCATATAAACTTTTAAATGAACTGTCTAGTTCCAGAAGACAACTATTGTTATTGATATAAGATTAAATTTATGTGAACATTTTTATGATGGTGAATCATTTCGTTAAAAAACAAGAAGTGTTTTTCCATTTGTTCAAATCCATTTCAGATCTCTCAAGGATCTTTTCAGGTATATCTTTTATAATTTTTTGCTTATTTCTTTTCTATAACTTTATGGAGGTATAATTGGAATACAATAAACTATGCCTATTTAAATGTACAATTTGAACAGTTTTGACATGTACAGACCTGTAAACTAAGACCAGATTCAAAATATAAAACAATTCCATTACCCCCCAAAATGTTTTCATGGCTTTCTATAATTTATCCATCTTTGCACCCTGCTACCCAGGAATCACTAATCTACTTTCTGTAACTACAGATTACTTTGCATTTTCTAGATTTACATGAATAAAATTATAGAGTATGTATACACTTTTGTTGGCCGGGCTTCTTTTACATAATTTTGAAATTCACCCATGTTGTTACGTGTATCAATAGTTTGTTCACTTATATTCTTGAATAACATTCCATTGTTTAGATACACCACAGTTTATCCATTCACCTGTTGATCATCTGAGTTGTTTTTAGTTATTGGCTATTACAAATAAAGGTGCTATAAGCATAAGTATACAAGACTTGGCGTGGGCATGTTTTCATTTTTTCTTTTTCTTTTCTTTTTTTTTTTTTTTTTTTTTGAGACGGAGTCTCGCTCTATTCCCCAGGCTGGAGTGCAATGGCACAATCTCGGCTCACTGCAAGCTCTGCCTCCGGGGTTTACGCCATTCTCCCGCCTCAGCCTCCCGAGTAGCTGGGAATACAGGCGCCCGCCACCACGCCCAGCTAATTTTTCGTATTTTTAGCAGAGACAGGATCTCACTACGTTAGCCAGGATGGTCTCCATCTCCTGACCTCGTGACCCGCCCGCCTGGGCCTCCTGAAATGCTGGGATTACAGTCGTGAGCCACCGCGCCCGGCCTTATGCTGGCTGTGTGTTCAACTTCCTCATAAATTACTAAACTGTTTTCTAAAGTGGTTTTACTATTTTACATTTTCACCAGCAGTATTTGAGACTTCTACTCTCTTCACGTTTTGCCAACTGTTGGTATGGTCAGTTTTGTTAGTTTTAGTCTTTCTAGCAGGTGTATAGTAGAATCTCAGTGAGGTTTTAATTTACATTTCCAGAATGACTAGTGATGACCGTCTTTTCATGAGCTTGTTTTCGGTATATCTTCATTATGCAGTGTCCATTCAAATCTTTTGTCTCCTGGTGGTGGAAGTGGCGAGCAGGAAGTGTTTATCTTACTATTAAGTTGTGTGAGTTCTTTATATATTCTGAATACAAGTTTTTGGTCTGATATATGTATTCTGAGTATATTCTCCCATATTATGGGTTGCCCTTTATTTCCCCCTTAATTATGATTTTGGATATGTCCACATTATTTTATGGCATTTGCTTTTTTGTGTTCTATTTAAAGTGTTTTTCCTACTCTATTGGAAGGAATTTCTTTGTATTTTCTTCTAAATGTTTTGTAATTTTGAGTTTTACGTTTAGGTCTGTAATAGATTTTTAGTTATTTTTACAAATGGCAGGAAGTGAAAGTCCATTTTCTTTCCCAGTCAGTTGATTTAGGACTACTATGTGAAAAGGCTTTTTAAAATTTTTTTTATTTTTTATTTTTCTTACCTGTTGGGTTACCTTGGCACATTTTTTATAAATTGAATGATCATATTTATAGGCAGTGAGATTTTGGATGTCTTTTATTAGATATATTTCTGCACATTCTAATTTTTTGGTGCTTTTTAAATGAGATTAAATTTTCTTTTCCAATTGTTTCTATAACATAGGCCAATATTTAATCTTGTATATTAACTTTGTGTCTTGTGATCATACTCAAGCAATTTATTAGTTTTAGTAGCTTTTTTTTTTTTAGATTTTCTGGCATTTTCTACATCAACAATCATATTACCTATGAATAGAGACTGCTTTACTTTATAATCTTTATACCATTTTTTCTTGACTTATTGTAATGACTAGGCTTCCAGTACAATGCTGAACAGAAAATAAAATTAGTCATCTTGTATTTGTTTCTCATCTCAGAAGAAATAGTATCATTTAACATGAAGTAAAATGTTAGGTCTCAGCTTTTTGTAGATGCTCTTTATTAATTTAAGGAAATTGCTAAATGTTCTAGTATGCTGGATTTTAAGAAATTATGAATAGTGTTGTTGAACTTTGTTAAATGTTTTTTCTGTATCTATTGAAATAATCATATTTTTTCTTTATTCTATTAATGTGGCAAATTACGCTGATTGATTTCCTGAATGTTAAACCATCTTATATAT
The DNA here is from genome assembly GCF_003255815.1 of Theropithecus gelada. Classification (NCBI taxonomy): domain Eukaryota; kingdom Metazoa; phylum Chordata; class Mammalia; order Primates; family Cercopithecidae; genus Theropithecus; species Theropithecus gelada. The sequence goes on along the minus strand of NC_037669.1, from coordinate 31,515,068 downwards.
CTGGGATAAATTCAACTTGGCTGTATAATTTATTGTTCCTTTAATATATTGTTGAAGTCAATTTGCCAATATTTTGCAAAGAGTTGTTGCATCTGTATTCATGTATATTCATAAAATATATGGGTCTATAATTTTCTTTTCTTTCCTTTCTCTTTGGTTTTCATTCTCTCATGGTTTTGGCAGGTTTTGACAGTATTAGAGTAATGCTAACCTCATAAAACAAGTTGGGGAGTGTATGAATTTGCTAGGGCTGCCATAATGAAGTACCACAAACTGGGTAGCTTAAACAATAGAAATGTATTGTCTCATAGTTCTGGAAGTTCAGCCTCAATGTGTTGGCAGGGTTGGTTTCTTCTGAGGGTTGTGAAGAAAAATCTGATTCATGCCTCTTCCCATGATTCTGGGTGGTTTACTGGAAATTTTTAGTTACCCTTGGCTTGTAGGGGCATGACCCCACTTTCTGCTTTCATGTTCACAAGACATTCTCTCTGCAGCATGTCTACCTCTAAATTTTCTTTTTATAAGAACACCAGGTAGATTGGATCAAAGTCACCCTCATGACCTCATTTTAACTTGATTACCTTGGAAATGACCCTATCACTAAATAAGCTCACATTCTGAGGTACTTGGGATTATGCTACAACTTCAACATAAGAGATTACCCATAATATGGGGTAATTTCACCTTCTTTACATTCTAAAAAACTTGTGTAAGATTGGTGTTATTTCTCCTTGAAGATTAGAAAAGATTCACCAGTAAAACCACTTGGGTCTAGACTTTCCATTTTGGGAGGGTTTTTGATAAATTCAATTTCTTTATTAGTATAAGGGTATTCAAATTTTCTTTATCTTCTCATGCCAATTTTGGGAGGATCACTTTTTAAGGACACTTGTCAATTTTAAGTTATGATCTTTTTAATGCCTGGAGAATCTATAATGACAACCTTTTTAAAAAATTCCTTGTAACTGTGATTTATGTGTGTATTCTTTTATTCTTAATCAATCTAATTAGAAGTTTGTCAATTTTGTTGATCTATTCCAGGGATCAGAAAGCTTTTTTTCTGTAAAAGGCCAAATAGTAATAAGCTTGTAATTTAGTGTAAGCATTGTGGACCATATGATCATCATTGTAACAATGCAACTCTGCCATTGTTGAATAAAATCAACCATAAACAATCCATAAATGAATGAGTATTGCCAAGTTCTTTTATTCTCTTTTTGTGAAGATAGAGTCTTGTTATGTTGCCCAGGTTGGTCTCTAACTCCTAGGCTCAAGCAATCTTCCTGCCTTTGCCTCCCAAAAATGATGGGATTACAGGCCTGAGCCACTGTGCCCAGCAACTGTTGCCACGTTCTAATAAAACTTTATTTACAAAACCAAAAAGAACCACAATGAGTTAATACTCCACACTTACCATATAATCAAAAAGAGAGAAATAAACAACTGTTGGCATTTATGTTGAGTAATAAAAACTCTCATACATTTCTGGTTGGAATATAAAGAGTTACAGCCACTTTGAAAAATGGTTTTGAAGTTTCCTAAAAAGTTAAATATATATTTATCATATAACTACTCTCCCAAAGCAAAAACATATATCCATATACAGATTTGCATGTAAATATTCATAGCAGAATATTTCATATCCCCAATGGGGAAACAATCTAAATGGATAAACAAAATTTGTTATATACATATATTCTAATACTATTCAGCAATTAAAAAACTAATAAAAAATGGACACATACTACAACATGGATGAACATTGAAAAATTACGCTATATGAAAGAATTGAATCACGAAAGAACAGATATCATATGATTCTATTTATAAGAAGTATGTATAAAGAACAGGCAAATATATAGAGACAAGAATTATACTAGTGGTTTTCTTGCAACTGGGGGTGGAAATGGTGATTAACTGTAAGTGATAAAAATGTTCTATAACAATTATGTTGAAGAGTATACAACTCAAGGAATTTACCAAACATCACTGAGTTGCACACTTAAAATGGATGAATTTCATAGTATGTAAACTATACCTCAATAAAATTGTTATTGTTTTATGAAACAATTTATTCTCTATAGGAAAACAAAAGTAAACAAAAAAATAGTCAGATTTGTCTTGTGAAAAGTACTTTTTTATGGCCTGTGATCTATTCAGAGAATCAACTGATACAATTTTCTCTATTGTCTTTCTGTTTTCTAAATCATTGATTTCTTCTTTAATCTTTATTTTATTTCTTTTACTTAACTTGGGTTTACTTCTCTTCTTTTTCTAGTTTCTTAAGTTGAAATCTTAGGTATTGATTTAGATGTTTCTTTTTTTCTAATACAACATTTAAAGCTATATTTTTTTTATCTAAGCACGCTTCAGGTGCATAACACAAATTTCCATTGCCATGCAGTTAAAATATTTTTAAATTTTCTGGTGCTTTTGTTTTTAACACATAAATTATTTACAACTTTGTTGTTCAATTTTCAGGTATTTGATCATTTCTACTTATTGTTATTGATTATTTAATTCTATTGTATTCAGAAAATGTACTTTTAATAATTTTAATTCTTTCGAATATATTGAGATTTTTTTATGGCCCAGGTCTTATTCTATGTTAATGAAGTTAATATTCATTGCAAAGAATATGTATTCTGCAGTTGTTGGATGTAGTGTTCTATAAATATCAATTACATCAAGGTGGTTGATAGTGTTCAGAGCTTCCTTTTCTGTGTGTAATTATTCTAGCAATTGCTGAGAGAGGGTGTTAAGACCTCTTACTATGGCTATATCTCTTGGTATAATATTTTTGGTGCTTGATCTAAGGATTACAATATTACTTAATCTTACAAATTCTACCTTGAGTTAATATTGTACTACTCCAAATAAAATGTAGAAATCTTGCAGCCACATATGTTCCTCCTGTCACTGACCTTTATATTATAGTCATCTTATGTTTACATCTACATATTTTGAAAACCCAAGCAGGTGATGGTTTAATTATTGCTTTCAACAGAATTACGTATTTTAAAAAACCCAAATGGAGAAACATTGTTTATATTTACCCAGTATTTGCCATATATTTTGTTATTCCTTTATTCCAGAAGATCTAAGTTTCTCTCTGCTATCACTTCCTTTCCACCTGATGAACTTCCTGTAGTATTTCTGGTAAAACAAAACAAAACAAAACAGAAAAACAAAAAACAAGTTGGTTAGTGATGAACTTAGTTTTCCTGTATCTTAGAATCTATCATGCTTTGAAGGTTATTTTTGCTGGATGCAGACTTCTGTGTTGAAAATTCTTTTCCTTCAGCACTATAAAGACACTGCTCTAGTGTTTTCTAGTCTCTCTAGTTTATATTGAGAAATCTGTAGTCATTTGGAATCATTATTCCCCTGTATGTAATGCATCATTTTGTAGCTGCCTTCAAAAGTTTTTATATGTCTTTGTTTTTTCAGCAGTTTGATTACGATGTGTCTAGGCATGTTCTTTTTCCTTTAGTTGTGTTATATCCTCTTTAGGGTTTAGTGAGATTCTTGAATATGTAAATTTATGTCTTTCATCATATTTGTGCATTTTTAGCAATTATTTCTTCTGCCACATAATTCCTTTTTCTCTGGCACTTCAATAGCATGTCATTTAGACTTTTGATATTCACCTACAGGTCACAATGACTCTGTTTGTTTTTACTATTTTCTCTTTCTTCTTCGTATTGGATAGTTTCTATTGATACATCTTTCACTGACTCATAGTCATTTTCATGCCTTAATTAAGGTCTTTTGGTAAATTTTTTAATTTCAGAAATTACATTTTTCAAGTCTTATGTTTCTATTTAGTTCATTTTCATAGGCTGTAGTTCTTTGCTGAGAAATTCTATATTTCATTTATTTTATTAAATGTATTTTCCATGACCTCATGGGGTATACCTGCTTTAAAATCTTTGTCTCATACTTTAAACTCCAAGACATTTTATGGTTAGTGCTGAGAACTGGTTAAATTTTCTGAGTAGTATTTTATTGTGTTCTGTACCTTACAGAAAATTACATCGTATAGCCTCTGGGACCTGTATGATCGATCCTCTGGTGAATTTGGTAACTTGTTTAAGCAGGCGGTCAACTCATTTAGGGTCAGACCCCAAGTGCTGTCTCACTTTCTCTTAGTTGTTGTTCACATATCAGTTGAGCTCTGAAGGTTTTGCTGTGCTGGTTTGGGTCTGTCCCACACATGCATAACTCAGAGGTAAGCCAGAGATCTGTAGGTTTATATGCATAATTAGGGGATGCCTTCTGTAACTCTTTCTGATCTGGGATTTTCTTCCTTATGCTCCATCCCCCATGGTTTCTTTTCCCTGATTCCTCTAACCAGAAGAATAAGGTTGTCAGAGTTTCAGTGCTCTGCCCTAATCACTTTGCAGCTTGGCAACTAGGGTCTGAGAAATGGAAAAGCCTAGCATAGGAGGCAGAAAGCAAACTGGGAAACTCAGTTTGTATGGTCCCTTCTTCAAGTTTTAATTTCCCTCCACAATCGTTTTGCTTTTGTTTAGCTTTGGGGCTCTAAGTAGTTTTTCATATTCTGTCCAGGGTTTCTAGTTGTGTTCAGCTGCAGTAGTGGGCTATAGGGGACTTACACCACCATACCAGAATTGGAATCACTATGCTTATTTCTTTTAAAGCTTATTCTTAAGTATTTTATTTTTAAATTGTTGCTAAAATAAAATGGGTTTTTCTTCCATTATAGGATTACATCTTTTAAGTGGTTATTACTGGTATATCTGAAGGCTCTTTATTAGCATATATTAATTTTATATCTTCCTACCTTATTAAGTTATTTGTGTTAGTTTTATCAGTAATTCTTTTGAGTTTTATAGTTATTTTATCTTTGCTTCTCCAAAGTGATATAGTTTTGATTCTTTATTTTCCATCTTTCATGTCTCCAATCATTTTATCTTATCTAATGTTAATTACTAATACCTGTAATACATTGTTAAATTATGGAAGAAATAGTGGGTATCTTTAACTTATTCTTGACTTTAGTTAGACAACCATTAAAGTGTCTCTTCTAAGTGGAAATATGGCTTTAGAACTGAGTTATATATATTTAGTGTTAAAAAAGAACCAATTTTTATTTTACTCACTGTATGTTTTTTAATAGGAATGGGTGATGAATTTTTTCAAAGCTCTTTTTATTATCTATAGAAATAGTCATATATTATTTTTCATTAGGTATTAATGGTAGTGAGCAATATTAAGAGATTTTCTAATATTAAAACATCTTGGACTAAATCACATTTGATGATAGTATATTTTATTAATATACTATTAGAATATGTTTGCTGATATTTTATTTTGAATTTTGGCATTAATATTCAAAATGAGACTGGTTTGTAAGTTTTCTTCTTATATGTGATTTAGACATCATTATTATATGTATTTAATTAAAGTAATTTAGAATTTTTCTCCTTTTTCTATGCTCAGGTGCAAAGATGTTCAAATGTCCCTGTTACTATATCTTGACCTTGATTTTCTGTTTCTTTGGGATAATTGTTATTACGTTGATTTTTCCTGTGAAAAACTGTTTTAAGCCTTTTATCTCTACTGAGGTGAATTTTAGTACATTGTATTTTTCTAGGATGCTGTACAATTATTTAATTTTTCAAATATACTTGTATAGAGTTATACAAAAGAGTCTGTAAGAACCTTTTAAAATTTACTTTGTTTCAAGGTTATTTCCCCCATAGCATTTTAAAATTTATATATCTGTACTTTCTCCTCTTTTTCTGAGTTAGATTAGGTGGTAGTTTATCTAGTTTATTAATTTTTCCCTAAGAACAAGCATTTGGATTGATCTATCAATTTTGTTATATTTTTGTTTCCAGTTTTATTAATTTCTATTTCTGTTTTAAAAAATTTCTTTATTCTGCTTCCCCCATTCCCTACCTACTTTTCGAGTTGGGGATTTAATTCACTTATTTTTATTTATCTAAGTACCATAAGTACATAGAGCTGTGCATCTTCCTATAGTCACTGCTTTAATTGTATCTCCTAAATGTCTTAGGAAGAGTTCATGAATATTTACTGAGTTTCCATCTGTATCAAACTGTTTCCCTATAGGCTTGGTACTTTAAAAACAGTCTGCCTACATATAGCACTCTGGGCTCACATTTTCTTTTTTTGAGTTTCTTAAAATTGTTCTTCCATAGTTTTCTTGCTTTGTATGCTGTTTTATGATCTTATTTCCTTTGTAAGTGATTTGGCCTTTTTTGCTTGGATGCCCAGAAGATTGCTTGTATATATTTAATGTCTAATAGGCCTATTATACTATGTCTCAGATGTATGTCTATATATTACAATTGACTATTCTGGGTTAGTCTTCTCAGGTACACAAATATATCCAAGTTTTCTTTTATTTATAGATAGTTTTGTGTGGTTTAATATGTGATTAAATATGTGATTTCTCTTGTTTTATTGTTTTTGTTTTTCTTGTCAGAAACCTAAATGATAATGCCCATTCTTCTTTCTCTCTGATGGTTTTCACCTTATTTATTTTGTTTTCATTTTCTTGGAATTTTTCATATATTTTTAAACTTCTACTTTCAGAGAAATCAATTTTCTCTTGAGTGCTTTGAAATTATTCTTCCTATATAAGATGTTTTTGCCTTTTTCTTTAATTTCCCTCCTGGGGTCTATCCTTTTTTTTTTTTTTTTTTTCGTATATTACCTTAATTCTGCTTTTCTGATTTAACATTTTTTCTTTTTGCAAAATGTTTGTTTAAAATATTTAATTCAGGATGGAGTGTTATGTTACAGATTGTTTTCAGGGTGGCCAGTTAAATTGGGGTTCCAGCACGAGTGTGGCTAGCTAAGGGGAAATGAAGGGGAGCTGGATAGGGTTGTTTACAAGGTGTCTTTCACAGGACACATCTTTTACCTGGCAGACAGCCTAGTGTCTAGTTATCTAACCTGTGACCAGGAAGATTCCTCACACAGGAAACTTGTTTACACTGGCAGATGCCCTTTTGGCTCTTGTCTGACCTGTGTTCAGTTTATGCCTGCCTGACCATCGCTCTGGTTCTGGGAGCTCAACTTTGTGCTTCCCCGTCCCATGTCAGGGAAAGATAGGCCTGGCGTAGCCCCTGATTCTTCAGATAGAAGGTGGAAATTCAATACTCCACCACAAAAGGAAACAATTAAAAGGTTGTAGGTACAGATCTTGGGCAAGGAAGGTGGGAGGGCAGTCCTCTGTCCAAGGGTCGTGTGAGGCAGAAATGAAGGAGTCAGGCAGAGAAACAGAGCATGTGGTAACTAGTAGTATGTATAAGGGAATACAGTGTAGGTTATTTTAAGTTCTTAGGCAAATATCATGATGATTCATTTAAAGGAAACAGCGGAAGAGTGGGTAGTCCTTTTGAGAGACAGGACTAGCTGAATTTCCTAGGTCAACTAAGAATTCCTAAGCCTAGCTGGGGAAGGTGACCACACCCACCTTTAAACATGGGGCTTGTACCTCAGCTCACATCTGACCCATCAGGTAGTAAAGAATACTCACTAAAATACCAATTAGGCTAAAAGCAGGAGATAAAGAAATAGTGAAATCATCTATCACCTGAGAGCACGGGGGAGGAACAATGATCGAAATATAAATCCAGGCATTCGTGCCTGCACTGGCAACGCCCTTTGGGTCCCCTCCCATTGGATGTGAGCTCTGTTTTCACTCTATTAAATCTTGCAACTGCACATTCTTCTGGTCTGTGTTTGTTCCGGCTTGAGCTGAGCTTTCACTCACCATCCACCACTGCTAAACACCACAGTTGCAGACCTGCCCTTGACTTTCACTCGTCCAGATTCGGCAGTGTGTCCACTGCACTTCTGATCCAGCAAGGCGCCCATTGCTGCTCCCAGTCGGGCTAGAGGCTCGCCATTGTTCCTGCATGGCAAAATGCCTGGGGTTCATCCTAATGGAGCTGAACACTAGTCTCTGGGTTCCATGGTTCTCTTCCGTGACCCACAGCTTCTAAAACAGCTGTAACACTTACTGCATGGCCCAAGGTTCCATTCCTCGGAATCCCTGAGGCCAAGAACCCCAGGCCAAAATACAAAAGGCTTGCTGCCATCTTGGGAGCAGCCAGCCCCACCTTGGGAGCTGCCCGCCACCATCTTGGAAGCTCTAAGAACAAAGACCTGCCCATAACACTATCTCTGGCCACCTATCTCTGGTCTATCTATCTCTGGTTCCTATCTCTGGCCATGGTTTGAGCCATTTGGGGGCAGTGAAGAACAGGAAACTGTCAAGAGTGACAGCCCTGCTTCTACAAAATGGATGCCAAGGTAACATAAAATTACAGGAATTTACGGCCCGGTGCGGTGGCTCAAGCCTGTAATCCCAGCACTTTGGGAGGCCGAGACGGGCGGATCACGAGGTCAGGAGATCGAGACCATCCTGGCTAACATGGTGAAACCCCGTCTCTACTAAAAAATACAAAAAACTAGCCGGGCGCGGTGGCGGGCGCCTGTAGTCCCAGCTACTCGGAAGGCTGAGGCAGGAGAATGGCGTGAACCCGGGAGGCGGAGCTTGCAGTGAGCAGAGATCCGGCCACTGCACTCCAGCCTGGGCGGCAGAGCGAGACTCCGTCTCAAAAAAAAAAAAAAAAAAAAAAAAAAAAAAAAAAAAAAAAAAAAAAAATTACAGGAATTTACTACATAGATCTCTGCTTTGTAGTTAGTTGCAGTAGGGGAGAATTTTCATCAGTAGAAACGTTTATCTTCTCATAGTTTTTTGTTGTTTTGTTTTGTTTTGTTTTATAGCAGTTTTTATGGCTATTGCCAGACATTTTTCATTCATTCCCAGTGAATGGCAGAGAGAGAGAGAGCATGTGACAACTAGCAGTATGTATAAGGGAATACGGTGTGGGTCATTTTAAGTTCTTAGGCAAATATGTCTTATTTTTTTCTGACCAGCCTTAATGTGAAGGGGTGAAGTGTCTGGGAGGTTTACTAGGTTTCTTGCTTCAAGAGAGCTTTCTTCTATTGATTTGTTAATGCATTTTTTTTTTTTTTTAATTGGTGGAACTGTTTTGAGGCAGAGGAAGAACCATGTTTTTGTTTGTTTTTGTAAATCTCTGGATTCTTTTGTTTCTGTAGGACCTTTAATTTCCATTGCTGACTTCCTTCTTTCCCTTTATCACTAAGCCTTCAAAGAATGCCTCTCCTTTCCAGATTGCCTCCTTTCCCCCAGAAATTATATCATACCAAGAATTCCAAAACTTATCTTTCACCCTTTAAGCCATTTCCTTTGGATTACTCAGAAGCTGTGTTCTAAGACCTGTTCTAAGTGTGTTCCCATTAAGAATGGGATTCTTATGGGGGGTGATTTTATCTATGTTCTGCTAAGCTAGTCTCTCATTTACATTACACTTTTCCATGCATAAACTGCCCTTGGAATATTTGCAACATTTATTCCCCCATACACATGTCATTTGATGCATTACATTGTCTTCTAGTTAAGCTGTAAGAATTCATGGTGGATGGTTTTATTTACTCTCCATGTGGATCTGCATGCTTTTTTGATAATGTATAGGGATATTTAAGAAACTTCATCATCCTACAGGAATGAAAAAGTCTGTAATTGTATCCTTGGTTTCCTTTTGATTCAGTGGCTTTACAGAAGTTGCTCCCCCCTCATCCCCACATCTCTGTATATACATTTTTATTTATTGTCATGAGATATTTATTGTTTAAAAAAATAAATTGGCACATGGCTATTTGGCATCAGACTTATACATACACATAATTACATTATGTGTGATTAATATATCATTTATATCATGTGTATATAATGTAATTAGCTTTAGTGTTCATAATCTTTTTATACCATTATTTTCCCCATTTCTTAATTATTTATTTTCCTCAGTTAGTTAAAACATTTTAAAACAGGTTTCTCAGGCACAGTGAATAGGTTATTTATTTTACAAAGCTTTGTATATCTAAAAGATTGCTTTTCTGTTACCTTCACACCTGAATGACAACATTTTCTAACTCACATTCCTGGGTCACAAGATTTTCTATTGCTTTATGATTTTCTGGTGCTCAATGTCAAAGAACTTTAAGGTTCATCTGGTTCTTTTCTTTTGTAAATATCTTCTTTTTTTGTTTTATATGTTTTTGTTATCTGTGGTTTAAATATCAATGTTATATACTCACTTTATAAAATTAATTTAGATTTCCTTTTTATTCTATCTTGGTGAACATTTTAAACAACATTAAAGTTATATTTGCCTTAGAGCATTAGTAGAATTTCCTTGTGGTGCCACATGAGAACTAGTGCATTTTTAAAAACTAGCTCTATAACATCTTCACATATTTCCTCTATAGTAATTGATCTGTTTATATTTTCTGTTATTTAGGTCAGTGTTGGGTATTCATGATTTCCTAGAAAAATCACGTGTTTTATTCTAAAATATATTCTCTTAAAACTAATAAAATAATCCTTTTAGTTATTAAATGTGTCCTATCTCCCAGTTTTCATGACTTAGTAACCTATGAATTTTTCTATTTTATTATTGCTATTTTCATTATTATTAGAGTCAGCTCTTGGATTTATTAGTGCTACCAATGTCTGATTTTGATCTTATTAATTCCTAGTTATTTAATTAGGTTTAGTTTTTTTGTTCTTTGTTTTTTTGGTGGATTTTTGGCAATTCCTTTTTCTAATCTATTCATTAGATTCTTAATTTTTACATTTTCTGGGCATACAAACTCTATATTCTGTTCTGGATTATTTCTTTATATTTGCTTGAGATTCAGATCTATAGTTGAATGATTTAAATGCTCATTGTCACACCTTCAGCATTTGTATTTGTTTGGCTAAAGTTTCCTTATGTATTCAAGCATTTGTAACTCTGGTTCAAGGGATCTCAGACCTAGCATATTCCAAATGACGTGTCATTTACCCTTACATTTTAATAAAAGATTAGGTAGGTATGAAATCCTTGGATTAAACTTTCTTTCCTTGAGAATTTTATAGCAACATTTAGAGTTGTTAAAAGTTGCTGTGAAAAAGTCTGAAATTAATATTTTTTCTCATAAAAATGATTAGCTTTAAATTCAGTCTCCTTTTACCTTCGAAGGTGATAATTTTACCAGAATATATTTCTTAGTGTTGATAAGTGAGTAAGCACTGTTTCCATGACAAAGTGTGCCCTTACAAGCTAAACATGAATGGTTTTATTAAAAAATTGGCAAAATTATGAATATTTTTGTTATTTATTTATTTTTAAAATTATAGATTCGAGGGTTACATGTGCAAGTTTTTTACATGGGTATATTGCAGAATGTGGGGGTTTGGGCTTCTGATTAACCCATCATCAAAGTAGTGAGCCTAGTATCCAATAGGTAGTTTTTCAAACCTCACCCTCCTCCTCCTCTCCCCATTTTTGGGTCCTCAGTGTCTCTTGTTTTCATCTTTATGTACATTGCATCCATTGTTTAACTCTTACTTGTAAGTGAGAGCATACAGTATTTGATTTTATTTTTGTGTTAATTCACTTAGGATAATGGCCACTAGCTACATCTGTGTTGTTGGAAAGAACATGATTTGATTCTTTTTTATGGCTGTGTAAAATTCCATGGTGTATATGTACTAAATTTTAAAAATCCAGTCCACCATTGATAGACATCTTGATTGATCCCATGTCTTCGCTATTGGGAATAGCAATATTCTCCCTTAATTTCATTGTTTGCCCAAAAGTCATTCAGGAAAGAGTATTTTGATTTCCACGAGCTTGTGTGGTTTTGAGAGTTTCTCTTGGTATTGGTTTCTGATTTTATTCCACTGTGGTCTGAGAAGATGATTGATATGGTTTCAATTTTTTCAATTCATTGAGACTTGCTTTAGACTATGTGGTCAATTTTAAAGAATGTTTCATGCACAGATGAGAAAAATGTATATTCTGTGGCTGTTAAGGGGCATATTCTGTAGATGTCTACTAGATCCATTGGGTCAAGAGTCCAATTTAAGTCCAGAGATTTTCAGTTTTCTGCCTCAATGATCTGTCTAGTGCTGTTAATGGTGTGTTGAAGTCCCCCCACTATTCTTGTATGGCTTTCTATCTCTTTTCTTAGGTCTAGTAGTATTTCTTTCATGGATCTGGGTGCTCCAATGTTGGATGCATATATATATATATATGATATTTAAATCTTCTGGTTGATTTAAACCCTTTATCATTATATTATGCCTTTCTTTTTTTGTCATCGTTGTTGTTTTTTACTATTATTGGTTTAAAGTCTGTTTTATCTGATAGAAGAATAGCAGCCCCTGCTTTTTTTGTTGTTTTCCATTTGCATGCTAGATCTTTCTCTATCCCTTTATTTTGAGTTTGTAGGTGTCATAACATTTGAGATGGGTCTGTTGAAGGCAGCAGAAGGTTGGGTCTTTTTTTTTTTTTATCCAATTTGTGTCTTTAGTTCTTTTAAGTTGAGCATTTAGGCTGTTTACATTCAAAGTTAATATTGATATGTAAGGTTTTGTTCCTGTCCTACTGTTGTTAGTTAGTTGTTTTGTAGTCTCTGTTGCGTAATTATTTTATAAGATCCTTGAGCTAATACATGTGCTTTCATGGTAGCAAGTATTGTTCTCTTGTTTCCATGTTTAGAACTCCTTTGAGCATTTCATATAGAAGAGGTTTGGTGGCGATGAAGTCTCTTAGTGTTTGCTTGTCTGAACACAGTTTATTTTTCCATTTTTGAAACTTAATTTGGCAGGATATAAAAATATTGGCTGGCATTCCTTTTTCTTAAAGAAGCCTGAAAGTAAGTTCCCAGTCTCTCTGGCTTGTAAGGTTTCTGCTGAGAAGTCTGCTGTTAGTCTGATGGAATTTTCTTTTTAGGCAACTTGGCACTTTTCTCTAGCTGCCTTTAAGATTTTTTGTTTCGCATTGACTTTGGGTAGTCTGATGACCATTTGCCTTAGGGTTGGTCATGTTGTGTAATATCTTGCAGGTGTTCTCTGAGTTTCTTGTATCAGGATATTGACCTCTTTTGCAAGATTAGGAAAATATTCCTGAATTATTCCCTCAAATATGTTTTCCAAGTTGCTTACTTTTTCTTCTGTTCAGGAGTGCCAGTAAGTCATAGGCTTTATTGCTTTGTGTCATCTCATATTTCTCAAAGGCTTTATTTGTTCTGTAAAATCCTTTTTTCTTTATCTTTGTCTGACTAGGTAAATTCAAAAGACCGATCTTTAGACTGAAATTCTTTCTTCTGCTTCATCTAGCCTATTCTTAAAGCTTCCAACAGTATTTTGAAATTCTATTTGTGAAATTTTCAATTCCAGAAGTTCTATTATTTTTTCTTAATATTACTGTCTCGTCTTTCATATCCTGAATAATTTTTCTGGTTTCTTTGTATTGGGTTTCAACTTTCTCTCAGATCTCATTGAGTTTCCTTGCAATCCATATTTTGAATTACTTATATGTTATTTCAGACTTTTCAATTTGGTTAGGATCCACTTCTAGAGAACTAGTGCAATCCTTTGAAGATGTTAAGTCACTCTGACTTTTTGTATTGCTGGTGTTCTTGTGCTGATTCCTTCTCATCTGAGGGAGCTGTCACTTCATATTTTTGAATTTGTTATTGTTTGGATGAGACTTTATTATTTTTACATTCTTTTCTCTCGCAAGTGTATAACTATTGTGTATGTTGTCTATGATTGTTTGGCTTTATTTCTGGGTGTTTTCTGGGAACCAAGGCTCTGTATGGGTTCCTTGGTTGTGGATAATTTCTGTTTGGTGGCTTTCTCAGATGGTGCTTGTTGTAGCAATGTATTGGACATAAGAGCCAACACACTATCTCCTGTGGGACTTAGGATACAGGGGTCTCAGGAAGCTTATCTTGTGGGTTAGCACTGAAGTCCTTCTGGCACTAGGATTTTTATTGGGTGATGTAGTTCATTATGCAGACTAGTAGACAGTGCTTAAGAGTAACAACTTTGCCCTTAGGCAGGCTAATGTTGAGTGGAAACACCTGCCTTATTAGGGGACCTGGAGTGGAGGGATCATGTTGGGTTGCACTGAGGTCTTGGAAAAGGGGTGTGGCATGTACCAGCATCTCACCCTGAGCTGACAGGAATGTTGTCTGATTCCCTATCACACCCCTGTTGCATGGCTCATGACTTCAGTTCATAAAAACTTTGTCCTTTGGTTTCATGGTGCAGTACCATTGTGGATTGCAAATACGACCCTCTGATGTTTACCACCAAAATGGGCTCATGGTAGAACCTCTTACTCTAGTCCAGAGAAGACAACTCTATACCTTGTCTGTCTTCTGTTGCCAGATTCTGCTGCTCTGTGTAGGGAGGGAGAGTTGGGCCCCACTCTTATTTTAAACCCAAGTGGCATGGACTCACTTTCACTAGGGGTGTAGCCACTGGGAAAAACATAAAAAATGCTTTCTCTGAGTGCAAACATGCTGACCCTCAGCACGAAGAACAACTGCTGCATTCACAACAGTGCTGTGAGGGTGGGAGATGACTCCATCTTCCATGTCCCTTCCTAAACATAGATACTGGCCCCTTCAGCAATTGGTGTTGGCCATTTCTTTTGTCCCAAAGGGGAATTTAGTGGTATGTGCCTGCCTTCCCTTAGGGGAGACCCACTCTGAGGGTTAGATCTCCAGGTAACTGAGGACCCACCAGTCCTCTATGCTTGCCAATATCGGAGTGGGCTGTGGAGTATGTTTGCAGGGCATCTGGTGGTGTGCTGACTCAAAGGCAGAGAATCCCTGGCAGGGCAGCAGCCCACATCAGATGTACAGCCAGAATGGTTCCCACCTTCTCAGTTTGGCTCTGAGGAGAGTGTGTGTACATCTTCATAGGTTGGCTACCTGGTTCTCTGTCTCCAGAAATTTCCCAAATTACCACTGATAACAATGTCCTGGGCCATGAGGACAGAGGGTCTCCATAGCAGTTTGGCAGTAAGCAGATTGTCAGAAGGGTAAGGGGAGCAGGGAGCACTCCATCGACCCTTTCTGTGGAAGTCTTAGTTCCTTTGGGATCAATCTCTACCAGACTCTTGCCGATTTCCATTTTTGCACCCTAGTTTCTTCCTGAGGGCACTCCAACAGATCTTGGTTCTCTTCCCTCAATTTTCTGTTTTTTTGTTTTGTTTTGTTTTGTTTTTGTTTTTGTTTTTGAGACAGAGTCTTGCTGTCTCCCAGGCTGGAGTGCAGTGTGCAGTCTTGGCTCACTACCTGCTGGGTTCAAGCTGTTCTTCTGCCTCAGCCTCCCAAGTAGCTGGGATTACAGGTATGCACCACCATGCCTGGCTAATTTTTGTATTTTTAGTAGAGACAGAGTTTCCACCATGTTGACCAGGCTGGTCTCAAACTCCTGACCTCAAATGATTCACCTGCCTCAGCCTCCCAAAGTGCTGGGATTACAGGTGTGGGCCCCCATGCCCGCCCTTTTTCCTCAATATTCTTTGGAACTTGGACATTCACCAGTAACTTTGATCTTTCTGAGGATAACTGACATCCAATGTCCCTAGTCAGCCATCTTGAAAAAAGTCAAAACTACAAAAATTTTAAAATATTTTTTGTCCTATTATTTTAGATCTTTTTTTGGGGTATGGTGGTGGGGAAAGAGGGCACAGAAGAAGACATCAATTATATTTATGTTGGGTTTTCTTTGCCTGATGTCCATATAATGTTCTAACACTTTTCTTTTTTATAAAAAATTTTTTATTTTACTTAAAGTTCCGGAATACATGTGCAGGACGTGCGGGGTTGTTACATAGGTATACGTGTGCCATGGTGGTTTTCTGCACCTATTGACTTGTCCTCTAAGTTCCCTCCCCTCACTCCCCACCCTTACGACAGGCCCTGGTGTGTGTTGTTCCCCTCCCTGTGTCCATGTATTCTCATTGTTCAACTCCCACTTATGAGCGAGAACATGTGGTGTTTGGTTTTCTGTTCCTGTGTTAGTCTGCTGAGGATGATGGCTTCCAGCTTCATCCATGTCCCTGCAAAGGACTTGATCTCATTCCTTTTTATGGCTGCATAGTATTCCATGGTGTATATGTACCACATTTTCTTTATCCAGTCTTTCATTGATGAGCATTTGGGTTAGTACCATGACTTTGCTATTGTAAATAGTGCTGCAATAAACATATGTGTGCATGTGTCTTTATAGTAGAATGATTTATATTCCTTTGGGTATATACCCAGTCATGGGATTGCTGGATCAAATGGTATTTCTAGTTCTAGATCCTTGAGGAATCACC